>NC_134455.1:209785333-210085333 GCF_047948215.1 Lycorma delicatula | reverse complement strand
GTACCTACAGAGGCCCCAAAAGCTCAGAGAACAACTGTGGCGAGAGCATCTGTATCAGCTGGTCCAAGCACAGCCTTAGACATAGAATCGAGTTCATCAGCCGCCGAAAGTGCATCGGTTGCAAGTTTAGACTCAATTGCAACGATGCTCACAGCACCATTGAAGCTTTCATCACCTGATGTAAGCCGGCGAACGTCATTGGCGTCAGAAAGAGAAGACGATGCCATGTCCGAAGCCTCAGACACTCTGTCGTCGGAAGTTGAGGCCGTTCGCAGAATGGAAAAGCGGTGTAAAAAGGGTTGGCCGAAAGGAAAGCCTAGAAAGTGATATAATTGGACCAGAAATTATAAGGAAAAGCAAAATTTTGATCATTTTGTGAAATTTTGAACCTTTTTTTTGTTTTTTTTTTGAAGTGGGACGGGGCTAATGACCAAAGTAGTCGACGCCCCTAAAAACCTCAAAAAAAAAAAAAAAAAAAAAAAAAAAAAAAAAAAAAAAAAAATAATAATAATAATAATAATAATAGTAATAGTAATAATAGTAATAGTAATAATAGTAATAGTAATAATAGTAATAGTAATAATAATAATAATAATAATAATAATAATAATAATAATAATAATAATAATAATAATAATAATAATAATAATAATAATAATAATATCGCCCTGAGGTAGATAATCCCCACGTCCGGAACACAACATCTATGTTCCACGTCCAGGGCGGTAACAGCTGTACCTTTGTACATCACATATAGCTGGCTAACGGGGTGCCGAGTAAATTCCTCGGTTATGCATTGTTAAGTTTGACCTGGTTCCAACTTCAGGTCACTAAACGGACTGGATTTTTGGCTACCTGCAGGTAATGGAGTAACATATGATTTTGGAAATGGATTCATACCATTCTTAGAGCTGGCGATGTGGCGGCCAGGGTCAATGTTATTGCAGGTGTAACGGAGACCCTTCCGTTGTCCACATGCCCCCTGCGATGGCAAGCATGTAGCAATGGTGCCCATGTATGTCGGTGCATGGGAGCTCTGAAAGCTTCGGTGAGTAGGAGCCTGGAGTCAGTGCAGAGACTGCGCATCCGCTCTCTGCCAGGACATATGCCGGTTCCACCGGAGTACCGGATAGGACCTCCAAGGTTAGTAGCCCTGGAGTGGGGGTGTACCCCGGCGGCTAGCCTTGCTACAGAAGGGATCAATGTTCATGAATTTTCCTGAACAAACTCACGTGGCAGAGGGTGCACGTAAACACCCTCGTTTAGAAACCGCCGATTCGCCACAAGCGAAGCGGAAAAAAAGTAAAGAGAGTGATAGAATTAGAAAAGATGCTGATAAAATCAGTAAAGATTTGAGAAAAGCTTTGTTTGGTAATAATGTTCCCAAACCAAGATTTTTGGTCATTACAAAAGAGAATGGTAACTTCCAAAAGGTAAGTCCATTCTTAATTGCTCGAGAGATTACAAATTGTGCTGGTGGTCCTGTCAAGGATATCCGTAAGACGTTTAACGGATTACATGTCGAAACTATAAACGACATGCAAAGTCAGAAAGTCCAGGCGTTGAAGAAGATCGGTGAATTTGCGGTTACTGTCCAACCGCATAGTACACTCAATTCATCTAGAGGAGTTGTTGTTTGCCGTGATCTTCTTAACTGTACTGAAGAAGAAATA
Source organism: Lycorma delicatula (assembly GCF_047948215.1). Classification (NCBI taxonomy): domain Eukaryota; kingdom Metazoa; phylum Arthropoda; class Insecta; order Hemiptera; family Fulgoridae; genus Lycorma; species Lycorma delicatula. The sequence continues at coordinate 210,083,660 of NC_134455.1, read as the reverse complement.
GTGCAGGAAATGTCTAGTCAGGGAGTGACACATTGTCGCAGACTTTCTATGAGACGAAACGGTGAGATTCTTCCTTCGGCCTCTCATGTATTGACATTCAATAGGCCAAGTCTTCCTGAAAAGGTACGAGCTGGCATCCATCGGCTTGATGTACGGGCATTTATTCCGCAGCCGATGAGATGTTTTAGATGTCAACGTTTCGGACACACTGCCGCTAGATGTGAAGCGCAGGAAATTTGTATATGCGGATCGAAGATACATGAGGGTGATCCATGTAAAGACCCTCCAGTCTGCATTAATTGTAAAGGGCACCATAACTGTCGATCCAGGAACTGCCCAGTATACAAATCAGAAACAGCCATTCAGGAGGTTAAAACGCTTCAAAAAGTCAGCTACCCTGAAGCGAAGAAGATTGTTAACCTGCGTACACCTAGACCATCGACTTCATACGCAGAAGCAGCTGCTGCTCCCCCCACACCTAAAATCAACGTAGAGCAGTTGCTTAATACGATGGCGCCAAGTCTCGCGACAATAATAGAAAGAATCATTGATTCCAAGATCGAGTCTACTCAACAGATACAACAAAGTAAACATGAGAAGGCTCAATCCCGGACTGACGTCGCCGACAGAAGACCCGCACCAGCGCAGTTTAAAAAACCGGTAAAATCCTCGATTATAACTCCAGCAATAGACGTAATGAAGAAAAATCTTGATCTATCCAACAAAGATCTAAAGATCACCCCGACGACGAGTCATACAGCTAAGGATACTGTGACAAGAGTACAGGAAAAATCTGCGTCAACCAAAATGGAGGTGCAAGTAACTATCGAAAAAGCACCAGACACAGACGATATTAAAACCGTACCTACAGAGGCCCCAAAAGCTCAGAGAACAACTGTGGCGAGAGCATCTGTATCAGCCGGCCCAAGCACAGCCTTAGATATCGAATCGAGTTCATCAGCCGCCGAAAGTGCATCGGTTGCAAGTTTAGACTCAATTGCAACGATGCTCACAGCACCATTGAAGCTTTCATCACCTGATGTAAGCCGGCGAACGTCATTGGCGTCAGAAAGAGAAGACGAAGCCATGTCCGAAGCCTCAGACACTCTGTCGTCGGAAGTTGAGGCCGTTCGCAGGATGGAAAAGCGGTGTAAAAAAGGTTGGCCGAAAGGAAAGCCTAGGCGGTAATTTGTGGATTCGAAGTTAGGAGAACATAAATTTTTGAACATTTTTGATTCATAGAAATGTGAATAATTGAACCTTTTTTTTATTTTTTTTTGAAGTGGGACGGGGCTAATGACCAAAGTAGTCGATGCCCCTAAAAACCTCAAAAAAAAAAAAAAAAAAAAAAAAAAAAATAATAATAATAATAATAATAATAATAATAATAATAATAATAATAATAATAATAATAATAATAATAATAATAATAATAATAATAATAATAATAATAATAATAATAATAATAATAATAATAATCATAATAATAATAATAATAATAATAATAATAATAATAATAATAATAATAATAATAATAATAATAATAATAATAATAATAATGCCCTGAGGTAGATAATCCCCACGTCCGGAACACAACATCTATGTTCCACGTCCAGGGCGGCAACAGCTGTACCTTTGTACATCACATATAGCTGGCTAACGGGGTTCCGAGTAAATTCCTCGGTTATGCTTTTCTAAGTTTGACCTGGTTCCAACTTCAGGTCACTAAACGGACTGGATTTTTGGCTACCTGCAGGAAATGAAATAACAAACGATTTTGGAAATGGATTCATACCATTCTTAGAGCTGGCGATGTGGCGGCCAGGGTCAATGTTATTGCAGGTGTAACGGAGACCCTTCCGTTGTCCACATGCCCCCTGCGATGGCAAGCATGTAGCAATGGTGCCCATGTATGTCGGTGCATGGGAGCTCTGAAAGCTTCGGTGAGTAGGAGCCTGGAGTCAGTGCAGAGACTGCGCATCCGCTCTCTGCCAGGACATATGCCGGTTCCACCGGAGTACCGGATAGGACCTCCAAGGTTAGTAGCCCTGGAGTGGGGGTGTACCCCGGCGGCTAGCCTTGCTACAGAAGGGATCAATGTTCATGAATTTTCCTGAACAAACTCACGTGGCAGAGGGTGCACGTAAACACCCTCGTTTAGAAACCGCCGATTCGCCACAAGCGAAGCGGAAAAAAAGTAAAGAGAGTGATAGAATTAGAAAAGATGCTGATAAAATCAGTAAAGATTTGAGAAAAGCTTTGTTTGGTAATAATGTTCCCAAACCAAGATTTTTGGTCATTACAAAAGAGAATGGTAACTTCCAAAAGGTAAGTCCATTCTTAATTGCTAGAGAGATTACAAATTGTGCTGGTGGTCCTGTCAAGGATATCCGTAAGACGTTTAACGGATTACATGTCGAAACTATAAACGACATGCAAAGTCAGAAAGTCCAGGCGTTGAAGAGGATCGGCGAATTTGCGGTTACTGTTCAACCGCATAGTACACTCAATTCATCTAGAGGAGTTGTTGTTTGCCGTGATCTTCTTAACTGTACTGAAGAAGAAATAGTGCAGGAAATGTCTAGTCAGGGAGTGACACATTGTCGCAGACTTTCTATGAGACGAAACGGTGAGATTCTTCCTTCGGCCTCTCATGTATTGACATTCAATAGGCCAAGTCTTCCTGAAAAGGTACGAGCTGGCATCCATCGGCTTGATGTACGGGCATTTATTCCGCAGCCGATGAGATGTTTTAGATGTCAACGTTTCGGACACACTGCCGCTAGATGTGAAGCGCAGGAAATTTGTATATGCGGATCGAAGATACATGAGGGTGATCCATGTAAAGACCCTCCAGTCTGCATTAATTGTAAAGGGCACCATAACTGTCGATCCAGGAACTGCCCAGTATACAAATCAGAAACAGCCATTCAGGAGGTTAAAACGCTTCAAAAAGTCAGCTACCCTGAAGCGAAGAAGATTGTAAACCTACGTACACCTAGACCATCGACTTCATACGCAGAAGCAGCTGCTGCTCCCCCCACACCTAAAATCAACGTGGAGCAGTTGCTTAATACGATGGCGCCAAGTCTCGCGACAATAATAGAAAGAATCATTGATTCCAAGATCGAGTCTACTCAACAGATACAACAAAGTAAACATGAGAAGGCTCAATCCCGGACTGACGTCGCCGACAGAAGACCCGCACCAGCGCAGTTTAAAAAACCGGCAAAATCCTCGATTATAACTCCAGCAATAGACGTAATGAAGAAAAATCTTGATCTATCCAACAAAGATCTAAAGATCACCCCGACGACGAGTCATATAGCTAAGGATACTGTGACAAGAGTACAGGAAAAATCTGCGTCAACCAAAATGGAGGTGCAAGTAACTATCGAAAAAGCACCAGACACAGACGATATTAAAACCGTACCTACAGAGGCCCCAAAAGCTCAGAGAACAACTGTGGCGAGAGCATCTGTATCAGCCGGCCCAAGCACAGCCTTAGATATCGAATCGAGTTCATCAGCCGCCGAAAGTGCATCGGTTGCAAGTTTAGACTCAATTGCAACGATGCTCACAGCACCATTGAAGCTTTCATCGCCTGATGTAAGCCGGCGAACGTCACTGGCGTCAGAAAGAGAAGACGAAGCCATGTCCGAAGCCTCAGACACTCTGTCGTCGGAAGTTGAGGCCGTTCGCAGGATGGAAAAGCGGTGTAAAAAAGGTTGGCCGAAAGGAAAGCCTAGGCGGTAATTTGTGGATTCGAAGTTAGGAGAACATAAATTTTTGAACATTTTTGATCCAAAGAAATGTGAATAATTGAACCTTTTTTTTTTTTTTTTTTTTTTTTTTTTTTTTTTTTTTTTTTTTTTTTTTTTTTTTTTTTTTTTGAAGTGGGATGGGGCTAATGACCAAAGTAGTCGATGCCCCTAAAAACCTCAAAAAAAAAAAAAAAAAAAAAAAAAAAAATAATAATAATAATAATAATAATAATAATAATAATAATAATAATAATAATAATAATAATAATAATAATAATAATAATAATAATAGTAATAGTAATAGTAATAATAGTAATAGTAATAATAGTAATAATAATAATAATAATAATAATAATAATAATAATAATAATAATAATAATAATAATAATAATAATAATAGTAATAGTAATAATAATAATAATAGTAATGCCCTGAGGTAGATATTCCCCACGTCCGGAACACAACATCTACGTTCCACGTCCAGGGCGGTAACAGCTGTACTCAAGTACATTACATATAGCTGGCTAACGGGGTTCCGAGTGTTGTTTCTCGGATATACTTTCTTCGGTCGATTTACATCCATAGGCCGAATTACAGGACTGGACTTACGGCCACCTGCAGATATGACATTTTTAACGATTACGGAAATGGATTTATACCGCCTTTTGAGCTGGCGATGTGGCGGCCAGGGTCAAAGTTATTTGCAGGTGTAACGGAGACCTTTCGTCGTCCACATGCCCCCTGCGATGGCAAGCATGTAGTTAAGGTGCCCATGTTCGGAGCATGGGAGCCCTGAAAGCTTCGGTGTGTAGGGGCCTGGAGTCAGTGCAGAGACTGCGCATCCGCTCTCTGCCAGGACATATGCCGGTTCCACCGGAGTACCGGAACGGACCTCCAGGGTTGGTAGCCCTGGAGTGGGGGTGTACCCCGGCGGCTAGCCTTACTACAGAAGGGATTTTTTGTTCATGAATTTTCCTGAACAAACCAACGTGGCAGAGGGTGCACGTAAACACCCTCGTTTAGAACCAGCCGTTTCGCCTGAGGCAAAACGGAGGAAGAGTACGGAGAGTAAGAAGATAGAGATTGAGGCTAGAAAAAGCTTACAGAAGGCTTTTTTTAAAAGTAGTAATGTACCGAAACCTAAATATTTGGTCATTACAAAGGAGGATGGAAATTTCTCGAGGGTGAGTCCTTTTCTCATCGCTCGAGAGATAAACAAATGTGCTGGAGGCCCTGTAAAGGAAATACGGAAAACTTTTACGGGACTTCATGTAGAGACTGTTAATGACATACAGTCTCAGAAGATTTTAGGGCTGAAGAAAATTGGAGAGCTAGCGGTACGCGTTGATCCCCACGGCACGCTCAACACCTCAAGGGGTGTTGTGGTCTGTCGGGATCTTTTAAACTGTTCGGAGCAAGAGATTGTAGAGGAGCTGGCAGCACAAGGAGTAATAGAGTGCCGTCGGTTAAACATGAGAAGGAACGGTGAGGTCTTACCCTCGGCTTCTCATGTCCTTACTTTCAACCGGCCTACTTTGCCAGAAAAGATAAGAGCGGGGATTCACCGTTTGGATGTGCGGGCATTTGTCCCACAGCCGATGAGGTGCTTCAAGTGCCAACGCTTTGGCCACACCGCTCTTAGATGCGAAAGACCGCAAATATGCGTGTGCGGTGAAGAGGTGCATGAGGGAGAGCCATGTAAAGAGCCTCCTACATGCATAAACTGCAAAGGAGCGCATTCTTGTAGATCAAGGAATTGTCCTGTCTACAAAGATGAGGTAGCTGTGCAGGAAGTAAAAACCCTGCAAAAAGTCAGCTACTTCGATGCAAAAAAAATAGTTAACGCCCGTAAGCCTAGAGCAGCAACATCTTATGCTCAGGCTGCGGCTACTGTTCCTGCTCCTGCTCCGATTGCTGTCGATGAGGCACAAATTATAAATAAACTTGCTCCCACTTTGGCTAACATGATTGAGAGGATCATCGAAAACAAGATGAAACCTTTTGGCAATAAAGAACTTGTTAAGCCAAAGATAGTGATACAGCCTGCTGAAGATAAGTCGATAAAAGTGAAAGTTGCTCCTCCAGAAAAGAAAACGGACAACAAACCTGAATGTCAAGTCCGTCTTAGCGAGATCCTCGATGAAAAGAAAAAGGCGATACCTACAGAGTCTGTTATGGAGGCTCCCAAGCCTCCTGTAACTGAAGTGGCCTCTAAGCCTCAGAGGCCACAAAAAATCACACAGGGGGGGCGAGTGTCCCCCCTCCCACAGGCGGTGACCGGTGCGACCCCCGTGTTGGGGAGCGGGCAGGTTGTCGCCTCTCAATCGGCGCCTGAAACCGGCGCCGATCCATGCCCGTCGTCGTCGGCGGCTTCGGTGGTCTCCGATACGGAGACCGGAAGCCTTACAGGCGACGACCTTCTCCGCGAACACGATGCTGTTCGCAGGATGGAGAAGAAAAGGAAAAAGGGATGGCCGAAAGGAAAACCCAGGCAATAATTTAATTAAAAATTAAAAATTAGCGAGTCGATTGTACAATGGAACATCAATGGATGTTTTTCAAACATCCATGAGCTCCAACGCTTGGTACATGACGTAGACCCGATTTGTATATGTCTGCAAGAAACGCATTTCCGCCGAAATGAAAATCTTAAATTAAAAGGATTCCATATATTTCGGCAAGATCAACCGCCAAATGTAAGAGTTAGAGGTGGAGTAGCTATATTAACATCGACTAGAGCTACCACCGAAGCGGTTGTTCTAAACACCAACCTACAAGCGGTCGCCGTTAGAATGAAGCGACCGCTTAAGATCACTGTGTGCAGCATATACTTACCGAATTACGATTGGAATAAGGATGACATAGAAAGATTAATTTCCGAGCTTCCCCCACCTGTTTTACTGGTGGGTGATTTTAACGCTCATAATTCTCTCTGGGGATCGGATCGAGTAGATCCCCGTGGAAGAGAACTGGAAGGGTTCCTGATGAATTCTGATCTTATTATTTTAAATGACGGATCAGGAACCTTTTTCAATGCCAGAGATGGATCGACGTCCTGTATAGATCTTGCACTCATAAGCGGATCGATAGCACCGAGGTACAGCTTCCATGTTATAGACGATCTGCATGGAAGCGATCATTTCCCGGTGCAAATTGTAACTGATGTTACTAGAACAATATATCCCATCCCTAAAAGATGGTTATTTGAAAAGGCAGACTGGACGAGCTTCACAGCTAGAACGATGCTCCCAGAAACAACCGGAGTTATCGGAGACGATGTCGACGCCATAACAAATGCAATAATCGAGTCGGCATCGAGATATATTCCCAAAACATCTGGGAAACTTACAAAGAAACCCGTTCCATGGTGGAACGATGAAATAAGTGAAGCTATAAAAAGAAAGAAAAGGGCGTATAATGCCTTTAAGAAGCGTCCTAGTATAGAAAATCTTGTTGCCTTTAAGAAATACAGGGCGTATGCAAAACGTGTTATGATAGATTCGAAAAAACGATCCTGGCAGCAATACGTGTCATCCATTGACAAAACTACTACTGCATCAGATGTTTGGAGGAAAGTGAAGGCGATTTGTGGGCGTAATGATTTTACTCCCATAACTAGCCTTCAAGATGAAGATGAAATAAAAGATACTCCATATGAAATTGCAGAGCTGTTATCCAATCATTTCGAAAAGGCCAGCAAAACGGCCAACTACGAGGAAGGTTTTCGAACCAAAAAAGAAGAACACGACGGTCTACTAAATTTTGGAACTGAGTATAATTACTCATATAATGTACCATTTAAAATGGAAGAATTCACGAAAGCGTTGGAAAAATCAGGTAACACAGCTGCTGGTCCGGATGAAATCCACTACAATATGATCAGGCAGCTGAATACCACTGCAAAGTGTAGATTATTAGAACTTTATAATAAAATATGGCGGGATGGAACGTACCCGCAGCAGTGGAAAAAAGCTTATGTTGTTCCAGTACCTAAGAAAAATAAAAATTTAACAGACCCCAATAGCTACCGTCCTATTTCTTTGACGTGTGCTATGGGAAAAATATTGGAAAAAATGATTAATAATCGACTCGTCTGGGTTTTGGAAAAAGAAAACCTGATATCTCCGTATCAAGCAGGTTTTCGACAATACCATTCTACCACTGATCAAATGATCAGCTTAGAGGACATTATATATAACAGCTTTATTACAAGGAAACATTGTGTCGGAGTCTTCTTTGATCTTCAGAAGGCTTTCGATATGACCTGGCGTCATGGTATAATGCTCCAGTTACATGAATGGGGCATTCGTGGCAATTTGCCTATACTGCTCAGCAACTACATGAATGACCGTACCTTCCAAGTACGCGTCAACAACGAATATTCACGTGAAAGAATCATGGAAAATGGCATACCGCAAGGTTCGCCGTTGAGCGGTACCTTGTTTACCATTGCCATTAATAAATTGATATTAGCCATTCCAGTAGAAATCAGCAAAAGCGTCTATGTTGATGATCTGGCAATCATATATGCCAGCAACAAGACTGCTATAGTGAGGTACAAATTGCAACGAGCGATCAATGCTCTAAATGAAGTTGCAAGGAATACAGGATTCCAATTCTCACCAGAAAAAACGTGCTGTGTACACTTTTGTAGGAAGAGAATTCCTCATCAAAGTCCTGCTCTGACAATTGATGATAATCCAATACAATATAAAGACAGCGTAAGGTATTTAGGACTAGTATTGGATAAATCCCTCACATGGGGATTACATATACAGGACTTGAGTGATAGATGCAAAAGAGCCCTAAACATTATAAAATGTTTATCGAACCTAAATTGGGGCTCAGAAAAAGAGACATTATTGAGATTGTATAAAGCATTGGTTCAATCTAAACTAGACTACGGATGTATCGTATATTCATCCGCTAGAAAGTCGCACTTAAGAAAGTTAGACGTAGTTCATAATAGCGGAATAAGATACGCAACAGGTGCTTTCCGCACAAGTCCGGCGGCTAGTCTGATGTCTGAAGCCGGAATAATGCCACTACATTATAGAAGAGAGATCCTCTTGTTAAGATATGCAGCAAATATATGGGCTTTCCCTGCCCATATAAATAATAAATTGTTTATGAATCATCCCATGGCTGCATTATACGAACGTCGTGCTACCTATTCCAGACCAGCCGGAATTAGGTACCACGAATTAAGAAGGAAATATGAAATTGCTATACCAGAGACACTAGCAATTTCTACTAGAGAAATACCGCCATGGCTCTTGCCAGCGGTAAATACAAGTTTGGATCTCTCTCAAGGAGAAATAAAAAAGAAACCAGCAGTGATCATCCAGCAAGATTTTTTAGCAACCGTCAGTAGTTACGAAGAACATATTAGAATTTATACTGACGGTTCTAAAACTGAACATGGTGTTGGATGCTCGATATATGTAAATGAAGTAGCCCACTCTTGGAGACTGCCAGATGTGGCCAGTGTCTACACGGCAGAACTCACTGCGATTCAGCAAGCTCTTCGCTACACTGAACACTATTGCGAAGAGAGAGTGCTAATATGTTCCGATTCATTAAGTGCACTCGTCGCAATTCGGAACAAGAACATTAAGGATGTCCTAATTGCAAACATCCTGTCCATTTTATACGTTCTAAAACAACGAGGACAGCGATGCGTATTTGTATGGACTCCAGGGCATGCTGGTATTACAGGTAATGAAATCGCAGACGAAGCTGCCAGAAAGGCAACAGTCTGCGATGATTTGGATGCATTTCCTGTAAGAGTGGCAGATATTAAAAACCGTCTAACAAATATAGTAAGAAACAAGTGGAACGCTGAATGGAGGAGTTTAAATACAAAATTAAACTCAGTTAAAACTTCTCCTTATAAATGGAAAAGCGACTTTAAATTGACTCGCCGTGAACAAGTAGCGGTGACCAGACTTAGAATCGGTCACACGCGATTAACAAATTTATATTTGTTAACCGGCGAAGTGAGACCAATGTGCGGTGTTTGCAATAAAACACTGACAATCAAGCATCTAATAGAAGAGTGTACCATATATGAGGACCTCAGAAAGAGGTTCTGTTTTACAAAAAATATTAGTGCTGATCTGGATAATGGAAATGAAGAAAATATAGTTGCATTTTTACACGCCAGTGGACTTCTTAAAAGTCTGTAAAATGGGAGTTTAAAGCTGTGGTAAAAGATACTCTAAGCGGTAGTTATATATATATATATACATATAGAAGAAAGAGAAAAGATATGGTATTGAGAAGATTAATTATAATTTTAAGTTCATGGTCTTTTGAGAACCTATCTCAAATTTTAATATTGGGGCCCTTTACACCCCGTAAGTGTTTGTGATTGTCCTTGTCTTTCATGTTTTAATGTTTATTGTGAAGTTTGTGTTTTTAAATAAAATGTAAGGGCCCTTTACACCCTTACATATGACGATCCTGATGGAGATAATAATTTCTTTTAAAGAATGTGACGAGGGCTAATGACCTTAGCAGTCGATGCCCGTAAAAATTCAGATAAAAAAAAAAAAAATAATAGTAATAGTAATAATAATAATAATAATAATAATAATAATAATAATAATAATAATAATAATAATAATAATAATAGTAATAGTAATAATAATAATAATAATAAATAATAATAATAATAATAATAATAATAATAATAATAATAATAATAATAATAATAATAATAATAATAATAATAATAATAATAATAATAATTTTTTTTTTTTTTTTTTTTTTTTTTTTTTTTATTTATTGTGCAACAGAACAGTTACAAAACCTTTGTATGCCACACAATATCACATAAAGTCACAAAAGAACACCCACATATAAATTAAAAATATAATATTCAAAACACAATAATAATAATAATAACAATTATGCAGTCAAATACAAAAAATAATTAGAACTTTAAAAACGGTAGCTACGGAGTGTTAATAAAACACATAGATGAAAACATCCAAAAACAAAAAGACAACATTACTAATACATTCCAAATAAAACAAGTTATAAGCAATAATCCTTAAAAAAAACAACAATAATTTTAAAATCATGAAAGTGAGCATCACACCAAGGACAATGATCCATCGCCACGTAACCCTCTCAAATTTTTAACGAAGGCTGCCTCATCTTCCCAAAAGCTTAGCTTATCCTGGAACTCCACTGCAACACTGGTACACCGCTCAATCGGAGACACGGTGGAACCAACCGGCGTCACAAACTGCCTAAAAGACCTCACTGACCTGGCCTGGTTCCGCAAGACAACATGATAACGCGTCGGAAGTCTGTTGTGCAGAGCTTTATAAAAGAAAACCAAGTCAAAGTACGTTCTTCTATCAGATAACCTGGAAAGGCCTAATTGCCTCAACATATCCTCTCTATTAGCACCAACAAAACAATCTCCAAACTTAAAACGCATCCAGTTCAAGAACCTATCCTGAACACCCTCAACCAGATCAGAGGCAAAACGTCGTGTACTATTCCACACCACGGTCGAGTACTCCAAGCGACTCCTCACCAAAGACTTGTACAGCAGGTTACAAGTGGAAATATTGCTAAACCGTCCACAAATCCAAAGGACAAGACCAAGGTCCCGGCGTGCTTTACTGACAATCCGAGCAACGTATTCGTGAAAATACAACTTCGCATCAAATAAAACCCCGAGGTCCTCAACCAATGTCTCAGCGACAATAACGTGCGTACCAATCCTATAGCTGAAAACAGAGCTCGACGTCTTACGAGACAAAGTCAAATGTTTGGTCTTCCGAAAATTCAAGGGCATACAATTGCGGTCAGCCCACTCAACAACCTTGTTAATATTCCATTGTAGCAACAGGTGATCCATACTATTTCTGATCGGACAATATATTTTGACGTCATCCGCAAACATCTGAAAATTGCACGTCAAAAGTTGCCCGATATCATTGATAAAAATAATAAAAAGAAGGGGACCCAAAACCGAGCCTTGCGGCACTCCAGACTTAGCCAAGAAGGATTCCTCAGACATCTGTCCACCAAAACGAACCGAAAAACGCCTGTCACGAAGATAAGAGGATAGCCAATCATTAAAACGATCGCTGAAGCCGAAGCCCTTGGTCTTTGCTAACAACAAATGATGGGGTATCTTGTCAAAAGCTTTGGTAAAATCAAAATATATCACATCCACTTGACCCCTATGCTCAATTGCATTAACTGAATCCTGCAAAAAGGCGGCCAAATTAGAAGCTGGTGAACGACCTTTAATAAATCCATGCTGAAATGACGACAACATCGGGAGAACATGGTCATAAACATGTCTAAATAGAATCCTCTCGAAGACTTTGGAAAAAGTACCGATGATAGAAATAGGCCTGAAATTATCCAGGGAAGGGACACCAGGCTTAGGTATAGGAGTAACAACTGCGTGTTTCCATAGGGACGGAAAAGAAGAAGACGACAAGCTCCAATTAAACAGGGAAGCAAGGATAGGAGAAACAATCTCATTCAAACCCTTGACAACAAACGCAGGAATCCGATCCAAGCCGACCGCCGATCTAGCGTTAAGAATTCCTATAGCACCGGATACGTCAGAAGATGAAACCATCGGAATGTCAAGAATCCGCTGGTTGTTGACACAGGCGCCACCAGACGTAGTCTGCGTAGGAAAGTCCTGGTATACTGATTGAAAAAATTCACCAAAATGCTGACAACTCAACCGAGGATCAGAAATAGTCCGCCCATCGACAGTAGGGGCCGGAGTCCTTACATGGTTAGACTTCTGTCGAGAAATATACTTCCAAAAAATTCCTCGGATTAGAACAAAGGTCAGATTCACACTTCCGAGCCCAAACCACTCTGGCATCCGCTATCGCATACTTAACATCTCTACGCAGCCGAGAAAACAAGAAATAATCATCCGACAGACCAGAAGATTTAAACCTGCGATGAGCAGCCTTCTTCCTCTTGAGAAGATTAACAATGTTCCTATTGAACCAAGGAGGAAATTTTGTTGACTTAGGACGAAATGCAGGAACATGTTTATCAATCGCTGCAGTAATTATCTTCTGTAAACCCAGAACCGATTCCTCCAAATCGACGGTCAAGAGAACATTACACCAATCAGCAAACCTCACATCGTCATACAACGCACGATAGTCACCACGATCATAGCGAAAAACCAGGCCCATTTCCGCCACATCAACGGTTGCGACTTCAAGGAACCCAATTTCAAACGGAGGATGGAACTTATCAGGGCAAACAAGAGCCTCAGCAGCTCTAGTGAAAACCCTGCAGTTAGTCAAAATTAAATCCAAACCATTATTACAGAAGGAAGGATCCGTTGATTCATGTGTAAAAACGTCCAAGTTCATCATGTCAACAAAATCAAAAACCGATCGTGCTTTACATTTAGCATAAAACCCAATATTTGCAGGAAGACTTCTAGTAGACCAGCACACTCCAGATACATTAAAATCGCCTACAATACAAATATCAAAATTTAAAATATCTACGTGCCTATACAGAAAATCAAAATATTGGTCGAGGAGAATTGAAGCTAAAAATGGAGCAACATACATAACACAAACCAACAAATTCTTCATGCCTGGTCGAATTAGCTCAACCCATACAGCTTCAGGAAACGCCTCGAGGTCCTTCCTCCTCGTACACCTAATGCTTGATTTTACAAGAATAGCTGAACCACCACCACGCTGAAGCAAAGTAGCAGCATAATCTCGGTCAGCCCGAAAAACATGGTAACAGTCTGGAAACAGATTGACATCACAGTGCTCATCACTAAGCCAAGTCTCAGTCAAGGCAACCACGTCGAAGTGAAAATCAATCAAGGACGCGAAAATTTCATCCTGCTTAGTCCTCAAACCACGAACATTTTGGTAGATCATCCTCAATTTACCCATCGCTACCGAGCTGCAATCCATCCTCCCGTGAACCTTTTTCTACAAACACTGCATCAGGCCTCAACGGACCATAAAATGGAGCCAACAGCGTACCAACAGGCCAGATCTCAGGACGAACCAAGCTGTCAAAATCCGAAGCACAAACTTCAATTCGAAACGAGCTATACGACTCGTACCTAGTCTTCAGACGAATACACTGAAGATGTTGAAAGTTGTGTCCCCCAAGCAGCTTGGTGATATCACCAACCCCGGTTGAAGAGTTAAACCTCGAAACAAAAAGAGCCTTAGTCCTGGGCTTAACCAAATCACAGCATACGTCGCCCTTCCCAAAAACAGCATTTCGAGACCTCACCCCTTTCTTAGGGTTAGACGGAGCAATGGAACCCTCAAGAAAAGACTTCACTTTGGGGCCTTTACGCTTCTCAGAGCAAACCACAGTCCAAACAGATTTCTTAGCCACATCATGGGAGGCTGCAGTCAAAACATCATTCACAGGGTTAGCGGATTTATTTACAGCGTCAACTGTAGCAGAAGTAAGTCCCTCAGCATTTTTGTAACCCACATGCGAAGCGTTTCCGGATGACCTCACTGCATCCTGAATACACCCAGCATCAAAACTCCGCACTCGTGTCATGTTGCTATTCCTCTTAGCCGCATTAAATACAGAAGTAGCACAGTGAGATGGCAAGGAGAGGTTAATATTATCATCACCACAACGAGGTCTAACTGGATCAGGAATAAGGTTAGCAGGCGAAAGAGAAGAAGAACCAGAGGAAAGAACATCCCTGTGTAAACTTCCACCTTGAACAACCATGCCAGACACGACTACACCTCTTATTTCGCTAATCGAAGACTTCAATTCAGAATTCTCATATCGAAGACGTTTAAGTTCAAACCTTATATCCTTAAGTTCAGACTGGAGGGCACGAATTATTTCCAGAACTCCCTCGTCAACAGCAGACCGCAGAGATTGAAGCAAATCCTTATCCGCAATGATATCGCTCTGCTTATAACAGCTATCACAAACCACCTTGGGTGGATTCATTGGAAGACCCGTATCATTCAAAATACATTCAACACCCTTAACAGACAGCATATCTCCCCGAATAGAACCACCAACAGTGCCATTATCAGATTCAACGTTGTGTCCAACAGAAGTGTTATCATCGATAATGACGTGTTTCTTTATGCAAGAGCCACATTTAAAATTCTTGCTCTGAGAATACAATCCAACCTCCTCCGCCGAAAGTCCCAAACATTTTTGATGACACCGAACTGTGCACACCACACAACGAAAATACTTCTGTTTCCCAAAGAAAATCTCATCACATAGAGGACAACGATCCGCGCTGCCCGGCATCGTGAACAACGTATGAACCAGAAAATTAAAGACAATCACTTAAAAGAGGTAAAAGGCCCAGATTTTACACTTCCATACTTTTGCAAAATAATAAAGAGAAATAACAACAAAAAAAAATAAATAAAAAAAAAAAAAAAAATAATAAATAAATGTAAACAAACAGATAAACAGTCCTCAGCAACCAGAAAACCCCTCAAAATATCGTAAAGAATGTTCTTAATAATAGCAATAACAACAATAACAATAATAATAATAATAACATACATAATGTTATTAATTAATTTATATAATGTATTTAATTAATTTATAATATTATATAATAATAATAATAATAATAATAATAATAATAATAATAATAATAATAATAATAATAATAATAATAATAATAATAATAATAATAATAATAATAATAATAATAATAATAATAATAATAATAATAATAATAATAATAATAATAATAATAATAATAATAATAATAATAATAATAATAATAATAATAATAATAATAATAATAATAATAATAATAATAATAATAATAATAATAATAATAATAATAATAATAATAATAATAATAATAATAATAATAATAATAATAATAATAATAATAATAATAATAATAATAATAATAATAATAATAATAATAATAATAATAATAATAATAATAATAATAATAATAATAATAATAATAATAATAATAATAATAATAATAATAATAATAATAATAATAATAATAATAATAATAATAATAATAATAATAATAATAATAATAATAATAATAATAATAATAATAATAATAATAATAATAATAATAATAATAATAATAATAATAATAATAATAATAATAATAATAATAATAATAATAATAATAATAATAATAATAATAATAATAATAATAATAATAATAATAATAATAATAATAATAATAATAATAATAATAATAATAATAATAATAATAATAATAATAATAATAATAATAATAATAATAATAATAATAATAATAATAATAATAATAATAATAATAATAATAATAATAATAATAATAATAATAATAATAATAATAATAATAATAATAATAATAATAATAATAATAATAATAATAATAATAATAATAATAATAATAATAATAATAATAATAATAATAATAATAATAATAATAATAATAATAATAATAATAATAATAATAATAATAATAATAATAATAATAATAATAATAATAATAATAATAATAATAATAATAATAATAATAATAATAATAATAATAATAATAATAATAATAATAATAATAATAATAATAATAATAATAATAATAATAATAATAATAATAATAATAATAATAATAATAATAATAATAATAATAATAATAATAATAATAATAATAATAATAATAATAATAATAATAATAATAATAATAATAATAATAATAATAATAATAATAATAATAATAATAATAATAATAATAATAATAATAATAATAATAATAATAATAATAATAATAATAATAATAATAATAATAATAATAATAATAATAATAATAATAATAATAATAATAATAATAATAATAATAATAATAATAATAATAATAATAATAATAATAATAATAATAATAATAATAATAATAATAATAATAATAATAATAATAATAATAATAATAATATATAGGGATCTTGCAGAACAAGTCAGGGAGATTTGGGACCAGGAGAGCGTAACAGTGGTCCCGGTGGTTTTGGGCGCGATGGGAGAGATTCCACGTTCTCTGCATGGTTCATTAAGATCCGTTGGAGCACCAGCAAATCTGTTCCGACCAATGCAGAAGGCTGTGTTGCTGGATACATGCCGCTTGGTCCGTCGGTACATCACAAGCTCGAGCGATAAGATAACGCCTG
Organism: Lycorma delicatula; assembly: GCF_047948215.1. Taxonomy (NCBI): domain Eukaryota; kingdom Metazoa; phylum Arthropoda; class Insecta; order Hemiptera; family Fulgoridae; genus Lycorma; species Lycorma delicatula. The sequence continues at coordinate 210,066,724 of NC_134455.1, read as the reverse complement.
TTCTTGAGGGGCCACCTGATCGTCATCAGATGGAACTGCAGACGGGGGACAATGGCCGTTAACATCGGCAGTTCATAAGTTGTTATGTCTGGTATTTTATCTTTCATTCTTACATTTTACCCATAGTTTTTTTTTTTTTTTCAATAGTTCATGCTACCATATACAATGCACGTCAGAACAATAGTTAAGCTCCTGCGCCTTGCCTATGGGCCGGCCAGGATGCTTTTTACTGGGCTTGCCCAAGAGAATAATAATAATAATAATAATAATAATAATAATAATAATAATAATAATAATAATAATAATAATAATAATAATAATAATAATAATAATAGTAATGGTATTTTTTCCTCGTCCCCCAGGACGGAACCTGCAACCAAGCATCACTCGGTCCTGGGAGGTGCCTAGTTTCTAGCCGCTCAGGTCCTCCCTCCATCCCCGGCTATGCCGTTTGCGTCAGGGCATCCCCAGCAGTCGAGACTCAGTCTTATATGCCTTGCCTAAAAAGGTACCCTTTTTGGCGTCCCAATTAAAGTAGGGGGTCCAAAGTAGGCGGCTCACCTCGCAAGCCGCCACCTCCTAAACAGAGCTGCCCGCTCTTCCCCAACCAGTCATCCCTCAATCCGCGCAATAGTCACAATACTCTTCCTCTTTCGATTTCAGGATCCCAGCAGCTAGTTGCTCAACAGCCCGCCACTCATCCTCACCACGCAACAATATGTAGTCGACGGTGGTTTCTGGCGTTAGAAACCCCTGGCATAGTCTCTCCTTCACCTCTACTCACCTGTGGCCGACGTAAAACGTGCGCTCACGTGTGCTCACCGATCACCCGCAGAAGTTGGGCGTGTGGTGGGCGATATCGCGGAAGAAAATAGTCAGTCCTATTTTTTTCGAGTACACCATTAATGCAGAACGATATCAGGATATTTTATTTCAGTTCATTGTACTCTTGGAAGAGGAAGACAGACACTGCTGGCTACAACATGACGGTGCGACATCGCACTACGCAGGTTCAACTTCTGATGTCGTTGAGGAATTCTTTGGAAATCGTGTTATCGGTCGAGGCTTGTGGCCATCAAGATCTCCAGATTTGACTGCGGTGGATTTTTTTCTATGGGGTTACCTCAAAGAAAAAGCCTACAGCAACAAACCACGAACACTTGAACAATTTAAAGTCATTATTGAACAAGCTGTATTAAATATCCAGCCACAAACTTTGAAAAAAGTTGAAAGAAACGCTGTAAAAAGAATTGAAGCTTGTATTCAAGAAGATGGCGACCACTTCCAACATTTACTCTAAATGTAAGGTAATGGATGGTAATAATAAAAATTACATTTACACATGCCTTTTTATTATTTCAATATCTTCCAATATAAGGTTGGGTTGCGTTTTATATGGGACACCTGTATATAGCTTCATAAAATAAATGATTGTCACAAGAAAGATTGATATAGTATAAAGCTTAAATATCAGTGAGTTAACTAGTTAACCCTTTAAAAAATGAAAAGAGATGAAGTAGTATGGAAATAAGACTGCTGCATCAATGACCTATTGGATTGCAGCAGTTTGGTCCCGTAAACCAGTTCATCATCTAGAAAATTACGTTTTTCCATGTTGGAAATTCTCATTACCCTCAGGTTACTGCCAAGTTAACTGTTTTTTACACTTTAGATAATAATTATTTGTTATTTAATTATTTAAATATTCCAAAGGTTGCTAGTTCTGTAATTTTAGTGTTGCTGTTGTCTACTAGGTTGTGTCGTCACTCCGTCTGACCAGGTTTCGAACTGGGTTGCTCGTAATTCGGGATACTGCTAGTTTAACTCGCGTGGCAGCAACAGCACCTGAACTATCTATGCGAAATTTGTTGTAGTATATAAGTTATGAAATTACATTAGTTTACTCAGTACCATCTGCCGCCGCTAGATACTACCAAAGTCTCACGTATTAAAAACAGTATATGTTTTATTTAGAATTATTAATTTAATTTAAATTAAATTTAAACAATCAAGCAATACTATAAACACGCAAAGAATTTTTTATTTTTTTTTATTGTTTTTCATTTTTAAAATTTATTACTTATCATTTTCTTATTAATATTTGTTGTAATGGGTAAAATGTAATCACAAGTAATATTCCAAGAGATAAGCCGAGCTTGAAGGTCACAATTACCTCTCGACAACTAACATCAATGCAATCCTTGGGCATTATGTGGCAGACTCTGATTTACTGTAACGCAATCACCTTATACACCCTTTTTTATGTCTGGGATGGTAGGGGGGATATTAAACAGGATTTGATATATTCATACCCGCTCTTAGATTCTTGTTACAAGTTATACATCACCCATCTTGTAGATAACACAGCGCGTTGAGATTATTTTGTTAACGAGTGAAATTTCTTCGTGAAAGGCATACTATAAAATAACTACACACACACACACACACACACACACACACACACACACACACACACACACACACACACACACACACACACACACACAGAGAGAGAGAGAGAGAGAGAGAGAGAGAGAGAGAGGGGGGGGACTCTCACACACACAAACACGCGCGCGCACGCATGCATAAATAAATGCATACTCACTTAAATTATTTAATAGCAGTTTTTTTTATAAAAATGGTTATTATTATTTTAGTTAAAATTAATTTTCATTTCTTTATGTTTTTACTAAACTAAAACAGTTATATTGTTTTTAATTTCTGCGGTTGTGGTGGTATCTAGCGGCGTTTGTTAGTACTAACTGCACTAATGCAATTTTGACAACTTACATGGAACAAATTTTGCTTAGATTTTCCGGAAGCTATTGTGACCGCGCGAGCTACCACATCAGTAACCTGACTTACCTGATGATCCAGTTTGAAAGCTAGCAAGATCAACTTACTTTTTTACATTTTAATTTATTTCTCCTGCTAACGTGTGACATCTTAACTTAGCAGATGCCAATAACATATGATGTTCCAGTACTACTAACATCTGAAAAATTAAAATAAAATAATAATAAATAAAATATATAATATTTAATGTATAAATAATTATTAGGTTAGCAAAGCCCTGAGGGGGAAGGAAATTTCCCACAGAGAAAAACGGAATTTCGAAGATAGCGGACTGGGTGAAGTGACAAAGTGCTGCAATCCTATTACTCTTTGTCACAGGAGCCCTATTTCTGTACTACTAGAGTATAGCCGTTAAGTGGTTTGACGGTGGAAAACGTACACAGAAAGAGTTTTAACAAGGTCAGAAATTTCAGAAGTCTGTTGGATACTGCTGATCCAGTGTCATTAATGAAAGTAAGGTTTCTGCATCACTAGTGAATAAATATACCCTCTAATTCCTGTTTACTACAGATACATGTGGTACTGAATTGTGATCAGATACAAAGTTACGTTTTTACGAAGTAAAGTTGAAAACCGATTAATAATTAAATTGATGTTTGATTTAGAACCAAAATCACTTGAACAGAACCAAGGTCGTTGTGTCGGTTGTAATATGTTTACAAAAATTAAGTACCTGAATCGTTTGTTTAGTATTTTAAGAAAAGAAGTTTTTTTACAAAATGGCTTTTGCTCGCTGCAATGGAATATAGGAAATATAAAAAACGTATTACAGTATTACTCGTAGGAAATTAAGTTGGAATGTTTTTTACTTCACTTTTATCTCGTAAGAAAAGAGTAGGAACTCTTTTCAAAATCTCTTCATCGTTTCGTAGAAAATAACTTTACTTTTTTTTTATAACTACTTCCGTTCAAAAAAAGTGTAGAGATCAATTTATTGATATTATAGTCAATTAAAAGCCGTTTCAGAAACACACTGGTAGAAAAAGAGCTTGAAATTAAACGTCAAACAGTCTTACTTTACGTTATATATTTAAACGAATGTTATGTATTTACTGACACTGTTACTACAAACATGCTATTACACGTACTGTAAATTTGGATGCATAAATCATGACTCTCAAGGCTGGGATGATGTCAAGGCCATACATTTCTGTTGAATTTGTTATTCGCTGTTAGGAGGCTTATTTCTATGTAGGAACATATCAGTTGAAAAAAAAATGTTATTAAAATAATGTTATGATTTTAAAACTAAAAATTTGTATGAGTACAACTATAAAATATAAGCCTTATATTACCTTCCTAAAAAAATTAAAATATTTTTTGTAATCTTATACTTAATTGTATAACTCTGAGTTTATTATTGTAATTTTATATTTAAGACCTAAGAATAAAATGAAGCTAAAATGTAATAACCGAGACTGTTATGTAAATTTTCTACTCTTACCCGTTTTCCATGTAATAATAATATATATGCATATTGATCATACATACAATTTTTCTGGATAAAATAACTCATAAATATACATAATGAAATAACTCTATTTTACAAATGGCAATTAGGCGTTCACAAAAGTACTATAGGCAATTTTTCCATACATTTTTATAGAGTTTAGCAAATTAATGCAAAGATTGTAACATCCAGCTACTTTAACATTTCTCATTTTGATTCAATGAAATATTGATTAAAAAAACTAATTATTTTCATATTTACTATTGGTTTTATACTTACTCATTTTTCTTTTACTATGAATAGAAATATAACTTTGTAATATATTTTTACTGTTTATGCAGAAATAATTTTTGGGAAATAATTAAGTCAATAAAACAGGCGATTTAAACACTTAAAAATATTATTTAAAAAATAAATTATGCTGTAAATTGGGAGTTTATTTAACAAGTTTAACTGTACTTTATAAATTATACATTCTGAATATCAGTTCCTGCACGTGGTCACCACTTCAATTCACACATTCTTCAAGTGAAGTTTTCATGATTTTGATCGTCTGACGCTGTTATCCAAAGGAATTGTGCGAACTTAGAGACAAATTTTTTTTGAGTTCTTAAATATTTTGTGGGGTTGGACCACTGAATACCATCTTCCATTCTAAGTAGACGGACAAAAAAATTTCATTCTGAGAGATTCACTTATCTTTAGGAAATTTTAACATAAATGATGAGATGTGGATTGCAATAATTATTTTACTGGATTCACTGATTTCCAAGCTGTTGATTATTATAAGCTATTTAATCTGTTCTTCATCCTTTTGTGTCCAATCTTCTTGAATCTGAATTGACTTCGGTTTCTTCGTGATCTGAGAAGACAAAAATTCTACGATCATTCAGACACTCTTTTGGCAAGACGGTAACAGAGTTCCATGACTGCTTCATTGATCTCAATGAAATATATGATATAGTTATCAAAGAATGATTTTGCACATCTTACGGCGCCTTTATTACTGCATAGTTATCCGTTATCCATTTAATTAATTCTTGTTGTCCAATATTGGAAATTATTTATCACAAATCCTTATTACTGAAAATGTGATTTATCTCAGATAAGTATTTTGTCAATAATTTCATTAATTTTTATAAGATTGTAAAATTTGAGGAAAAAAGTTATCGGATTATCTCATCAGCGTCATTTAATATATGCAGCACTTGAAATCTTTTATGGATGTACCAGTAAATCCTTAGGAATGAATTTTTCAACACAAGTGTTTCTTTAAAGTTAAACGGGTTTTCAGCATTTTATCACCAGACTTAATAATGGCAATGCCTGCCAGATATGCATTATTTCAGAAGACATTAGGATATTAAGTTGTCGAAACAATTATTTTAGAACGGTAAAACTATTGCCATTTGTACAGAAGTTTTGTATAGCAAAACAAATTGTTCAGACATCCAACAATACATCATAACTAAATACTATAGAAAAAGAATATATCTGTTGTTACTGAACATATTTGAATAACAAGAATAATAATAATAGTGCCTTATTGAATAAACTATGTTCAATTCAATGGAAAAAATAACAAAATACAGATCCAAAAAATGTGCAGCCTTTATAAACCGTGTACAATATTGATCTTAAACCATATTTAGCAGGTTGTACTACCTATGGTCATCTGACCACCTGCAGAAGTTGATCACAAAAAATGAACCAACTCCTTTTAATCAAGCAGAAAACAGAATTAACGCTTTAGATTTTAATTAGCATCGATCACTTAATAACTTAGAATTTAAAATAGAAATTAGCAATAAAAAAGTACCAAAAATCAAAACAAGATTTAAATAAGAAAAAAAAACAACGCAAAATTATAAAATCAAAACAAGATTTAAATAAGAAAAAAAAAACAACGCAAAATTATAAAATCAAAACAAAAACATAGAAATATGTAAGTTAAAAAAAGAGTGAACACTTTTTTCCAGACTATCATAGTACTTCGAAGCATTTTACAATGATGAGATACAACTTTTCTATATACAACTATTATTGATTAAATAGGATAGGAAATTAATACTTTAGATTTTGAATAACATCCAGTACTTAACAACATAGAATTTAAATAAATAAATGTAAATAAAAATTAACAATTAAAATAGAATGAATAAAATAAAACATTAATTATATGTACAATATTCTCAAGGAACAAAACTATTTTCCATTTTCAGACCACCATTTTACTTCTGAACGTATTAACAATAATTACTGTAAATAATTTTCCATTTACACGCAATTACTTTGATAGAAGTAGAATTAAGTTAATATTTTTAGATTTTAAATGATCTACATTAAATTTTTAATAACTGAAAAGTGATTGATGGCAAAGGGGAAAACTAAATGAAAAAAGAAAAGTGTATGAAAAATTTGCTTTCCTTTTAATAAGTGAATTTTACAATCAAACTACAATGACATTTCCAAGCATATTTACAATAGCATGTTAAAATCTTCCATATTATAATTCTCCATTTAAGTATTGCCTTAATTTAGTTATTTTCAAAGCTCCTTTTTGAAAATATCTCCACCACAATTCTGCTGGCACTGGATATTAAGTTTAAAAGTGCACGACATCTTCCTTCCATATATTACGGAGGGAACAGAATTTTATATTAAATGTAAACGAATATTTATTTAAATGAATTAATTCTGTTATTTCTTTAAAAATTCAGTTTATAAGATGACATATTTATTATTCTCTAAGTAATTCCTATATTCTATCAGATTCTGATAAAATACAACCATTGACAGTTTATTAACTTCATCCTATAATTCGCCTTTGATTTATTTTCTACTTTATCTAATAAATTATTGCCTACTACATTTCCTGTCATGAAATTCGTCAAAAGAATATAAATCCGTTGAAGATCTTTCCAGTCATGGTATAAAAACAAGTTTCCTTTCAAATAATTCATTTAGGAAAAAATTCGGATAATGGTGAGGTGATTGGCTCATTTTTGAATAAATTTGAAGTGGACTTTTGAAGTTTCTATAAAAACAGGAGAAAGACGAGTTTGGTGTAATAAGAAGCAAAAGAAAAAAGGTGTAATAAGAAGCAATCTTTGGCAAATCAAGAACGTTTCTAAGAAAAAAATCATTGGATTTTCTCCACAATTTCATACGTACTGGCTCCCAACACTTGTGCCCCACAACAAAGTTATAGGCCTAGAAACTGCAAAAAACTTCGTAATTTTCCATCAAACCTAATATTATGATACCATAGCAAATTATTAGAAGTATTTATCGCTAATTTTGCTGTTGACAATTTTTCTTTAAAGGGTTCATTCCAAGGCAGTTCGAAAGATAAATTTACTTAAATGCTTACCATAGAAGTCATTTGCATACCATCAAACCGACTTTTTTCAGACTTCTTAATCCTACCGAAGTTTCTCAATACCATAATTTTGCATTTGTTTAAATTAACTTCCAAATTCCATTTATTCCTGTAATCCATGTATGATTCTTTTCAAATTTAGTTTATCAGAAGCTAGGAGGGAATCTCATTTTGCGCGTAACTTAGTAACTAATTCGTTTGCATTAAAATCTCCTTCCAAGAAGTTTTCAATTTCATTATTAAAAATTGAACAGAATAATGGGCTCGACACCCCTCCTTTAGGTCTATTTAAGTCTTGAAAATTTTGGACATTCCAACAAGTCCCCATCCTCTTGCATGGATACCGTAATAAATATTGTTTAGTATATTTATCAATTTAGATAGTTCACTAATTTCTATCACTTGTACATATTCGAATATTACCGGTAAAAAAAATTATTGCAGTCGACTTTATCAGTAGCTCACTTATTTATTTTTTTCTTATTATTGATCATCTAATTACGAGTATTATCCAGTGTGCCTGTCAATACATATAATCTGTGTTGTCAAATAAGGTTTTTGGTTTATTGTAGAAGTAAATAAACATTTTACTTTCTACTTAAAAAAGATTATCCATATATGTTGAAATTTTCGTCCCTTGAAAATTTCCCTTGTAAAAAGGTAGACTTCCTTTTTACACAACAAAAATATTTAGAATAAATGCAGAACAAACTATGAAGTTATTGCGCTACAAAATCTAACAAATTTTCTAGACAGATACTAATAGAATCATCTAATAAAAATAAAAATAATATAAAATAAACGTTTTATTCTAACAATTTTCATATTTTCCTGGAATTAATCTTAAAACTAGTACTGAATTGTAAAGAAATGTGATTATATATCCAATTTTCTACTCAATGACATCTGTGTTGCGAAATAATGAAATACAACTGTAAGTGTTCTTTTATACAACGGTAAGGAAAATTGTCTGACACATTTCCTCCAGGGTAAATTCAAACTAAGTTCTGCAAAGAAATATAAATATTAAAAGCACTCATAATCTTTATTTTTTTTCATGTAATATTAAAAATATATTATTTTTTAAAAAAATACCTAGTTTTATTTTTAACTCCACGTCTAATTATAAATTCTTATTTTTTTTTTTACTACAGTTTTTGCTGCTGAAGTTTAATTTATAAAAGACTCTCGACTTAAAAAGCAAAACTCTTTTTAATTCGTTTATGATTTTAAGTTGAAATTAACTGCATAAAAATTTACAAGAATTATACATTGAATGCTTTAGGTTACTGAATGAATGAGTGACAACTAATTTTACAACAAAGCAATTAAACGTCAAGTTATTTGATGAATGGAAAAATAAACGGTTTTCTATCATCAAAGTGTGTTTCGTATTTATAATAAAAACTACAGTAAATTTCCGTTTTCTATTTACAACATAATATTCGTATTTATTTACATAGTGATACAATAGAAATAAAGGAACTTCTGCAAACATGTCAGTTACGTTATTAAAGTATAAATAAATTACTTCGCACAACATATTTGTTCATATAATTTATTGTTTAAAATAAATTATCATATATATATATATATATATATATATATATATATATATATATATAATTAAAAAAATAAAGTAATTTATTATTATTATTTAATAATAATAATAATAATAATAAAATTAAACGAAAATCCTACTAAGCATACCATTAATAATTGATTATTTACCTTTACTTGTCATTGTTTATTTACTTTTTTATCTGCTTCTTTAAATGTAACATTTTGGAATTCCCGGTGGCGTTCGCCAATGATTTAGCACTTGTGATTGTGCGCAAACAGAAGAGGCTGACTTGTCAACTGATGGTTGACATGGTTAGGAGGTGGTGAATAGCTAATGGTCTACGGCTTGCTGAAAACAAGGTGAAAGTGGTTGTTATGGCTGGGAGACGCAGATTAAATTCAGTGCGCTTTACAGTGGGAAACACGATGGTCCACCCTAGCCCAGCCAGAAAGTATTTAGATGTGTGGCTGGACAAGCTCCGGTCCTTTAATATACATGTTGAGGGGGCGGCGAGGAAGGGCGAAAATATGGTGCAGACATTCAGCAAAATCATGAGGAATAAAGGTGGTCCTAAGTCAGGGAAGAGGAAACTGTTGGCCAGTGTGGACTCTTCGGTAGTGTTATATGGAGTTTCTGTATGGCTGGGAGCGTTGTCAAGGGCCAGGAACGTGAGGCATTTGGTTATGCAGCAACGTAGGCTAAATATACGTATCGTCGCGGGGTATCGTACGATCAGCACCGAGGTGGCATCAGTTATAGCTGGGCTGCCGCCGATAGAATTAAAAAAAAAAATAGATTTGTAAAAATGAGAGCTTCAAGAGTGGCCGGGCCGTACAGAAAAGACGCAACTGACGGTCTCTACATAGCATGGCGTGACAGATGGCGGGATTCGAAAAGGAAGGTGGAACTATGGGCTCATAAGCGATGTCTGGCACTGGGTGGAGCGAAAGCATGATAACACAGGCTTTAATTCACCCAGTTCTATCTGGATATGGATTTTTCCGGAACTATCTGTGCAGGATGGGCAGATTCAATACAAGTCGCTGTCACGATTGCGGCGGGCTGAGTGCAACAGAGCATGCGGTGTCTCTTTACCCTAGATTAACAATATAATCGAGGTTATGCTCGGCAATAGCGACAAATCGAAATACGTCTCGACTACGATCGCAACAATGACAGAAGAGAAGGCCAATGAGAAGCGGCGAAGACAGGCTCATGAGATGACGATCGATAGAGACTTTTGAGTTTAATGACGGGTGTTCAAGGAAGGCCAGATTCTAGGGGTGGGTGGCGAGGGGCTCCTCGGAGTCGTCGCTCATCGATCGCTCCCTGGGGATGCCTTCCGGTAATCTAGATTTGGATAATAGAGTGACTGGGTGATCATGCAGGAGCTGTGCACATACCACATGGTTTAAATCCAGACCCTTCATGATAAGTGGAGGAGGGTATTTAGCGGGTGGGAGCCCCGCACTACTGTCAGTGCGCGCCTGACGGCGGCTAACAGAGCTTTTTCCTCCCCCTACGGAAAACAAAAAAAACATTTTTTTAACTTCGGAATTCTTCCTATGAACAAAAAACTGGCATCAGGTGTAATTCATTTTTACTCGTAATAGTTGCTTTTCACTCCTTTTTTAAAATCACAAGCTAATAAGAAGGAATTAAAAAATTGTAATTTTTGAAAAATTTATAAGTATAATTTGCTCTAAAGGCATTTTTCTAGTTTAGTTAGGCAAGTACATCACCATTTACTGTTGACAATTTATCAGAATAGATTAATTTTACAGTGCGCTGAACAGGGCAAAAAGATTCATTAATTTAATTATATTCTTTAAAATATTTCTACAAATCTATCTCTTTTTATTATTATTATATATTACTTTACATAAGACAATTTTATTATTTTAATTATTTTTATGATTCTGTAAATCATAAACAGCAGATTGGTGAAATTTTATGGGACTGATGGTTTAACTGAATTAAATAAGGAAAACTTCTACGAAGTGGTGTTATCTGTGAAATATAATATTGCTTAAATTTTTAATGATTGTATAAGACGGTAGAAATCAGTTTTAGTGCCTTTTTGCAGATTCTCTTATGATCCTGAATCTGTAGAAGGGAAGAGTGGGAAACGAAAATAAATGACATGTTTAGATCACGGAAGAAACTTTCCCCTTCAAAATATCTTTGATAAATATAGGAAATCGTATGCCATTAAGGTAGCTATGAATTGCTCTTTACTAAAATTATTCTGAAACTCTACATTATATTGTCATTTTAAAATGATAATGTCAATTTAAAATAAAATTTTATAAGGTTTACTAATCCATGAATTCCAGTTAGGATATCTATTTGTAAGTTGAGAAAATGGGTTTTGCCGTATTCAAATGTAGGTTTCATAACTATCAGTTCAAGACACTTCGAAAAAGTAACACATTCCATTAGATGGTTTATTAGAGTACTAAAACCATTCTTCTGAACATTTTCTAAAGAATTTTTAAATCCCATCTCAGTCTATAGAATATTTCGTATTCATAGAACAAAAACTTTTATCAATTTTACATTCACCTGTACTTGAAAAACGTGTAGATTTATGATTTTGTCGCTTGAAACTTAAACAAAACGACGATGAAAAATATTTTTTTTTTTAATGATCTTTATAAATGTTAAACTTTTTTTTGAAATATTTGGGAAATAGTTCTACAGTTCAAACTGAAGACAAAATATCCTACAAATAAAAATGTTCAGGTCTAAGAATGCTTCGACTCATCTATTTGAATCATTTAATCAAAATTCGTTTACACATTTTTCACACGACCTAAAAAACGTATATTTTTGCTGATTAAGTTAAAAAGTGTAATTTTTAAACAATCGAATTGGTAGTTATTTAAAATATTTAGTTTACTTTTCTAATAAAAGCTACTTATTTAAAAAGAAATTAACGAAAACAAGACATAAGTTTTAGATTCAGAAAATGATTCCTTAAAAATATTATTTTAAGACAAACAGTAATTAATATAATGATATTTAACAATTAACACGGTTACTTTTATTTCAATAATCTCATTTATAATGTGGGAAAGTAGACAATTGTTCATTAAAATACATATTTAAATATTTTTTATTTTAAGGTCTTCACTTCTTCCCTCATATTTACCTACGTTCGCCAAGTTATATAACTGCCATTAAAATTTAAACGCCTGGCAGATAGGTTAAGACTCAGGATCAAGCAATTAATATTCGGGAACTTAATATCTAGGGGGATAAAACATCCTCCGACATCTTTGGATTCCGTTCCGTCTCCCACGAAGAAACATCTACTAGCAGCAGATAACTGCCTTGAAAGCAAGTGTAACAGAACAGTTGTAAAAGCTGTATTGCACTATATTTGACAAGAAGGATTTGAGCCATAAATTCTATATCTTATCAGGGAGTGATGCTTTCCAAATTTGGTCTTTTTTACACGGCTTTTGTGACAGTTTGAAACATACAGCTCTAATGTTGCCATGAATAACAGTGTGATTTACTGCATTTATAATTTCTGACTCCAATTAGCTTTATTCCAACCACTACATTTGCTTAACCAAAATAGATCTTCAAAAGCCTGTAAACTCATCAGCTTTAATTGAAGTGTGATTCTATTTACTCGGTTCTCAAATCTCTTTTCTGACTGTATATCTTTCTTTTTTGCTAAATCAAATTCCTATTTCTTTCTCATAGATAAATCATTGTAGGTTTTAAAAACACTGTAGGTTTCACCTTACACATTTTTCTAAATATATTTCTGAATTTCAGGAATTGTTGAAATCTATTTGCCTCTGCAAGAAAAATTTAATTTTTATACATTAGCAGTAGTTTGTTTGAATGCTTATTTTCAAGAATTTAGCTCTTTTTGAGGGAAATGCATCAATATTCATCTTAAGTCTTATTTCCCGAGGTGGGGTTTTATTGTATTTTTTCTCTCCGCTTCCATGGTGTGTTCTCTATCTATTTAACTAAATAAGTCGGAAAAAAATTTAATAAGTATAATAATCAACTCCTATATATTCCTGTACGGTAACAGAAAAATCTTTTGTTCGATAAACTGTAACAAACGACTTTAAGTATTTTTTCCGTGCTAATAACCGTTCTCGTTGCTAAACTCCAAATGGTACATATAACGTTATCTTTCTTATTGGTCTTTGTGCGGTATGAAAACTTATGGCTTCCTTTCTTATTTTGGCCCTCTCTCTTACTTTACCTTAGGTTAATTAGATGACATATTGGTATTTCCGATAGTGAAGGTGGTATATTCAGCTCTTAAACTTAACATTCTTCCTGTATTTTCCAAGAGTTTGATAATTCTGAAATACTTGCATTTTGCTTGTCATTCCCTTTCTATTAAGATTTCGTATTATCAACATTTCATTCCTGTAGAACCACTTTCCAAACAGATTATCGTTGTTTTAATGATATTACCTCAGTACTTCACGGTAAATATAACCTCTTTTACCGTGAATCGTCAATGGCTAATTCATATTTCTGTTCCAAGAAAGTTAATTGAGCACCACAATAAATGCAGATCCGTATTGATGTACGTGAATGCTAATGACGAAAAATCAACCCTTGTGATGAGCAGTTAACGATAAATGTCAGTTAATCGTTAATGATACACTAATATATTAATTGTTGTCTTTCAACAAGACCTGATGATATTTTATAGAAAGAAGGGGTTACGTTTGCCGTAATTGTTGAGACAACTCTTTAATCACGTTTTATTTACAGGTGCAGTATATTTTTAGAGTACAGATGAATTTCTTCCTAAACCTCTATATATCTGCAAAATATTTTTTTTTAAGTTGAGATTAATATTTTGTAACATTTTCTGTTTGTTTTCCCTTTTTTTCAAAAATCCATTTTTACTCCAAAGCTTTGGTACAAACAGCTTTTTCGGCTTCCTTTGAATTCTACCATCCTATTTTATTAATCATTATCTCTTATTTACTAAGAAATTGTTGTAAGGCAACGTTTTTTAACATGTCAAAAGTGGAATGGTTAATAAACTCTATACATACATTCCGTTTTAGTTTTCATTTCTCTTTAATAAGAACTCTGAGACCGAGGTGTTGAAAAGATCTTATAGCAAGAATTAATTAATGAATGTAATAATTTACTTTTAATAAAATAAATAAAATTAAATATATTAAATTTTTGAGATTCAAGAAGCCTCAATGAAAAATAAAACCTTAATAAAATTTTATTTAAAAAATTAAAACAAACACATGTACTTCGTATATTTTCCAATATTTCGAAATTGTGTTGTTTTTTATTGATTTTTTAATTGGTTTTTAGTATTTATATTTAGTTTAAAAATTCAGTTACTAACACAGTATATTATTATTTAAAAGTCGATATAAGTTCTTTTGAATATTTTATTTAATTTGAAAAAAATCATGAAATTAATAACAAGAATTTTTATATATTAGTCGTATTCCTTGTACTGACAAATAGAGCTTAAATCGCAAAAAGTATTGTCGTATTTGAGCTTCATTAAAAGGATATTTTATTAGTTTTCATAGCAAATACTCAATAATAATAATACACGACTTGAAGGTAGTGATTCTGCCTTGTGCTGGAAAAGTGGTAGCTTTTACATTCAGGTTAACTAAGTAACAATTTTATTTCTTTTAATAAAAATTAAAAATGAAACTTACATCATTTTATGAAATAAACCATAAAATACATATGGTAATTTGTGTTATTATTTCAAACTACACAGTATATGCGTATCATCATGCAAAAACCACTGAATATTTGTTTGATAATTCTGGCTAATTAGTAGTAGTATTTGAAAAAATTAATAACAAAAATAAAATTTGTGTAATTACCTTTCCTATTATAAACAAAAAAAATCTACATCGATTATAAAAGGAGAATTTTGTGCGGTAGCGCAGAATGATAGGTCGGTTCAGACAGTCGTACAAAGTTGTGAAAAATAATAAATCAATACTGCTACCTAACAAAAGTCGCGGTCGGAACGAAGCAGTAAACAAATATCTATTTAAAAGCTTAAGGTGGTTGTATTGTGTAACAATTATAAGTCCAAATAAGGTGATTCATATTTCCTACAAAATTTGTATTAAACATCTTAGTAAGTTCATAGAAAAATTCTATGAGAATAAAATATTATTTTTATATAGAAATTTATTTTCTTATGCAAATCGAACCGTAAGTTTATCAATAATACACATTTTTTTACTTAGAATTAAAGAAGATGTTTCTTCTTCGACGTTTTACCTAAGAAAACCAATCCGCTGCCTTTATGTAAGACGATTCGATTTCTGTAGAAATTTCAATTTGTTATCGGCCCCGAGGGTTTTAAAGGTCAAATTGAGGGCAAGCTGGACGTATTCTTCGCATAGAAATGAAGTTACGCTCGGCTTTCCTATAACTAAATATTTTCCATTCGATATTCCACCTTACAGTTTCTTGCAGTGAAGTCCGTTCATTTAATTTTACCATTTTTAATTAAATACAAATACTTTACTGAGAAAATTAAATACTATCACTCTAAGTAGCTTTTAATTTTTATTTACAGCGCTAAATAGCTAACTGATAATTTCGCTATTTTCATTTACAATTGAAATTAAATCTTGAAATTAAAACAGTTTAAATATTTTGACTGAAAAACGTTTCATATCATTTCTAAGAACTTTATAAGATACCAATTAATATTTTCATAATTTGCAAGCAGTCCAGAAAATTAGTTTCTGGACTAAAACATCAAAACATCTAAAAAACTGAATTATTGCATAGATTAAACATAGTTTTTCATGGGCGTCAACTTAATAATATCGGCTAAAATTGCAATGTCTTCAAAAAACAAATTTTATGGCACCTTGAAGTGATTCGTTACATTTTACTTTTCTTGGGGTAAATAATAATTAGGTCTGAGAAAACACAGTACAGTAAATAAATTTGTAAGAAAATAGAATAAAATATTAATACCGTTCTTGTTGTACATAAGATGTATAGCTAATTCTTGCACCGATTACAGGATGAAATTAAATGTAGCGAAGTTGAAACGGAGTGTAATTATTTATTGAAGAATTTAAACAATTCATAAAACGAATGGAGCGTCTGTACATATAACTTCCCGAGAACTTGCAAAGCAACGCCCTTGAATTTTATAACACTTATTAGATTAGTGAATAATAACCCTAAGAATAAATCACGGCAAATAAGTGAAATTACTGGGTATTTGGAAAAAAACAGAATACGTCTTCACTTCATAAGATAACTTGGTCTACAAATAACGCAGTAAGCTGAGTGGGGGGAAGTTGCAAGGTCACAACACTCTTACAATAACAACTTAATTGTAACGATGTTTGACTTTTAATAATGCGGTCGATTTTGAAAACTATTTTTTGAATGCTAGACTAATAAGCATATATAATTTAAATATAATTTGAACATATAACTAGAATGTTTTAAATATGCTTTCAATTTTAGATATATTTTTGCTAAATATGTTGTTTCCGGTATACATATAATGAAGATTTTGATCAACTGAAATTATGTAGGTGTCCCTTCGTTTACTTATCGTTTTGAAATGAAATTATTATTTTTTAAAACTTTTTGTCTCCAATTGTAGCACTTAAATCGTTTCAAAACCATTACGTCTTCATAGAACGAGCTACGGAGTTAGCTTGCTGCTTTATCTTTCGTTACCACATCAGTTTATATTTTTCGATCTGGCTACCTTCATTTTTTTTTTTTTGTTGTGATAACGTTCAGTTGTTTTCTTTTATTGAAGGGGATTTGTGTTAACTTATTTTATTTTAAGACCTTCTTTTCTTCTCGCTTTCGATCATTTCTTCAGTTATAGTTAAGCTCTTCATAGTGGACTTTATTTCCTGGATCCATTTACTTTGGATCTTGTTTTTGAGTTGACAGTTTAGGAGCTGTTTAGTGAGTCTTGCGTCAGGTAGAGGTGGCTGAAAAAGAGACTCCTTTTTCGTATTGTGTCTATTATCGACTCGTTTTTCTTGTAGACTATGCTGCCATGGATTAACCACGATTTACCGTGAACTTGGTGTTTGAAATTAATGGATATTTTTAACATTCCTCTGTCTATTTTTTTAAGTTTATCGGTTGTTGATCGGGTGTTTTGTTAGAAGAGGGTTTCACAGGTGTATGTGCTCTTCTGGTTTGATTACTGAATTATAATGTCGTAGTTTAGCATCGATTGAAAGGGACTTTTTTATAGAGGGGCCTATAAGAAGAATTATTTTACACATATACATTTTGTAATATGAATTATTTTTATTTAAACGCATAGTAATGTACCAATAACTATTGTCATAATCACTTAAACGTATAACGGTAAAATCTTTTATCAGCTAATATTCGGTAAAACTACTTCCGCTTTCACAAGAATATTTGAATGCGTAGAAGGGAAATAAAACTTCGATGTATTTTATGTTTGAATTATTATTATTAGAATTCGAATTATTATTATAATTTTTCACGTGAAATAAATGTTGTTTATTTGTTTTTTTTTTAAATATATAAAATTATTCTTACAACCAGTTCGTAGATTAGAAACCACAAGTAAATTTCATGAAAATAATCGAGTTATAAAGGATTTCCCTTGAACACCCTTATTACATTCTAAACGTCAATAGTAAATTAAAAGCAACATGAAGAGAGGCTTCGTCCTGAGTATCACTATTAGGTTAATACGTCCAGTACATGTGCTCTTTAACCGCCATACATCTTTCCCATTATTGAAGAGGTTAACAGCTAGATAGTTTATGTGGTCGTTAAGACTTATTTTGTACTTAGTTGCTAACCGATCGACTTCTTCTCGAACACACGGAAGCCCTAAGTACATTGAATTTCGTTGTTCCATACGAACCGTGGAGACTGTAATGTATTTCACAAATTTATTCTTAAACACTGAATAATCTATATTATTTTGTTAATGAGGAAGGTTTAATGCTATTTCTTTTTAGTGCTAACAATGAAATTTGGTGTATACTTTTCAGGGAATTTTTTTTAATATTTTCATTGTCTCTTGAACATTGTCATGTAATGTTTCTATTTAATATATAGAAACATTACATGACATTACAATACATAGAAGATTTCTTTCAAATTTTATTTGAAAGAACAGCTATTTACATACAGCTATTTAAAATACAGCTATTTATAAAGTCAACTTTGTAAATAGCTGTATTAAAATAAATTATTCTAAAAGTGATGTTTACAAGGAATTTATCAGTACAAAAATGTTATTTATATTTTCATTTTATATAAATAAGTTATTTTTTTTGTATACTACAAAATATAAAAGCTATTCACTCATATCTTTATAATTATCAAATACGTTGATATCAGTTAAAAATTAAACTGTTCATAAAATTTTCAAACGAAAATATAAAAAATTACCAAATGAATTATCTTTTACTTTTTTATTAATGGTAAAACAAGGTTCATAAGTTTGTATATCGGGTTTGTTAACAGCAAAGAAGTACGTTCCTTTTTATTGGTTTTGGTTTGTTTAACGGATGTTATAATGCTGTGTTTACTGTTACGTTTTCTCAATGCGGGAGAAACGTAATACCCATTTTTTTAATAACGGACGATATCAGAAGTAATGCTTTGGGTCAGTAACACTGTATTATCCTAACATAGCCTTAAAAAACCACATGCTTAATCATAACTTTAATACCAGTGAACCAATTTTTTATTTTTTTGTACAAAATTATTTGTCATTAACAGAGTCTTCCAATGAGCTGTCACTAGCTACATCGTGTCATTTAAAAATAATATGTTTTCAACCCTTGAAAATGTAGAAAACATTTAAGGGCGTAATTTTGTGTTGGTACTTAAAAAAATAATATTCACAGTTTTAATCCACAAATTATGATTACTTCAAATGGTTTAACAAGCAATATCACGTAATTTTATAGCTAGTTTTGTTGGACTGTAATTTAAAAAAGTACTACCCCAAATGTTTTTCGCACCTACCGAGCGAATGGGTGGGGGGATTTTATTTTTCTTCTCATCAGAATTCATTATTTTTTTCGGGTTATCAATTAATGTAATTAAATGTTACCATTGGCATTTAAGAGTTTTGAGTTTAGCTAGATATAGTGGTGAGTGTGGGTTCCACCCTTTGAAAATAATTTTAAGAAGGTTCACTCCGATAACGGTATACGTGCTTGCAAACAGAAATACGTTTGGATTGATAGCTCTTGATTAATAAATGTGGTAACTTTTCAAATGATCATGAAGTAGAATTGTACACATGCAATTGCGAGGAAGGTGGTGTTTTAAGCTTTCATTGAATTTTAACTCATTTTCAATTTCGTTCAAACCCATTATCACTTCTATATATAAAAATAAAAAAAAAGGAATTTTTGTAACATATCTTACCTATCGTATCTTACATTCCTAGTATTTTTAAAGCTACCTGATTCTTATTCATAATAACTATTTATTTTCAACCAGATTTCATTTATAATTTTACCGCAAATCATATTATACAAAGCATTCTACAATTTGCAAAACTGAGCAATCCAAAGGTAGCTCAGTTATTTTCAACTAATCGTACAGGAATGTTCATTCTTAAACTTAAAATTTTAGTCGCATTCCTTCGTTTTTTTGTTTTCAGTATAAACTAAAATTTGTTTACTTAGTATATTTTATAATTATTATAATATGTTTTCTTTGTATTTTATATTGTGATTTAACTTTCCTACGTTTCCTCTGTTATTGTGCGGTTTGTATGTTAATTTAATTTTTTTCTGTTATTTAGTTTATGTATAATTATACTTAGCGCGTGTGTTAAAGATTAGTTTATACATTGTAAAATCATTACTTTTGGACGCTAATAACAAACTTTCGTTTTGTCTCCTCCCAAAAAAAATTAAATTTTATTATTCTTTTACATGGATATAAGTGAGCTCGTTTTCAGTTTGTTTAATCCACCTAATCATAATTTATGTAGATGACTACAATTCTGATGCTATTAAAACTCAGTTTGATGTGGATTTTTGAAGAAACCTGTGATGAAGGCTTTATTAACTCTAGCCTGAAACGAGAAATGAACAAAACAAATATTTGCGATAGATCAGTTGATAACGGTTTAAAACAAAAACCATACAAATAACTAAGAACAACATGTAAATGGGAGTAAAATTTGAATTTAATTAATCTATCTGTTAAAAAAAAGGCTATACTTAATTAGGATATACCTAAAAGGATTTAATTGATTCTCATGGAGTAAATCATGATAAACACCTCATACAAAATATATTGCATTGCTTGATTGCCACCTTACAAAAATATATTAAGATTGAAAAGTATAATGTTTTACAAAGTACAAAAAACATTTTTTAAGGGATAAATTTTTTGGTTGATAAAATTTTAGAGATTTAGTTGAATATAATTGAATTCAGCACAACACTAAATAAACAGTCTTAGAAATGAACAAATTGCAAACTTTCAGTTAAGTTCATATAAAGAAGAATTTCTTTCAGTTCTTTAATTGTATTAAATTAAAGCTTGGAACTACACATCGCAGTTTTACTATTTTTCTCCTCTAGTAGGATGATAAGGTGCTATATATTTTACCTTAATAATAGCTATAATAATAGTTACTTTTGCATTAGCAAAGGAATTATACATTAACTAACTTATGATTGTTGAATATGTCTAACTACTTTTCCTTTTTTTATAGATTGTCCTTAAACATGAGTGTTATTAATTATTGATAGTTTATCCGACGTCTTAAGACAAAAGGTTTAAGACACTTTAAGAAATAATTAATATAAAAGATTATCAAAGATATTTTTATGTTGTTGAGAAATAATATAATTAAGAAATGCTCTTGTATTAAAACTATATTATAAGACCTAAGTAACAGAAAAACCTAATCTTTTTAAATATTCGGACAAAAATATTTAATATATTAAATAAACTTTATTTTTATTTTGTTTTTATATTTAAAATTGCGGTGTATTTTTACTTACTTCTCAGGTGCACCTGGAAATTTTCTGTAACATTTAGTAAAAATAAATCTTACGTAAATTATATGGTTATAAAATTGCTAGTGTAAATCGACATCAGCCAAATTAATTGTTCTTTGTAAAATATTAATTATAATGTGCATGTTGTAAAAGGTACAAAACTGATTATTTATTTTATTAAATAAATATTGTATAAATATTTTTTTTGCAAAACTCTAATTCAGAAGATTCGTATAAGAGACAGGAACTAGAAAATACGAAAAGCCCTATGAGGGATGTTCTTGTGGGAACATTAAAGGACAATTTAGAGGGACGATACTTGAATACAACGATCGATTAGGCAGTGTGACAAGGATATTGGAAACTCTTGCTTCTACGACCTCTTCTAACTCCTACACAGTGTCTGACTCCCCTTATCACAAAATTCGTCGTGTCTCTCATACTACGAGACTCTTACACCGGCAGTTAAAACGCAAGACACTCGCACAAGTTAGTCTTTCTCTTAACGTATACTTCAGTTCCCGTTCCGTCATTCTCATTTCGGTTTACCATTTGTTGTCAGTGAGCTGTTTTGTCAGTAAAACAAGGCTTGTTCAAAAAGATATTGATGATTTAATAATAAACGAAATGTTCAATATCTCTGTAGTAACTTGTATATTCCTTGGTTAACCACTTCTTTTATTCATACACACATGCCATTTAAAAAAAAAGTGTTTTTTCACATCGGTGAGAGTATGGCAATGAAAAAAGCTAATAGTGTTGTAGGGGTAGTTGTGGAATGATTTAAGCAATCCGATGCAACTGGGTGAGGCGCGGCATATGTTAACCCTTTGCACGAGGCTAGATGAAGCAAGGCGAGCAGAACGTGTGAGGCTGAAGCAGAGCGAGCGAGTGACAAGTACGACCTTTCCACCAAACCGAAATACTGGGTTATATACACACGAGATCATCACTTACTCTTCGCGGAATCTCATCCTCGCTTCTCGTAGCATTTAACTATACTTTTATTACATCCCGCAGTTTGAAAATAAATTATACATCGTTAACTACACCTTCACGCCTACACACACACACACACACACACACACACACACACACATATATCTGTTACAAAAGAGCAGACAAACTAAAAAAATATTATAATTTATCTGTTTGCCTACACAAACACACATACACAAGCGCGCGCGCCTTCTTGATTGTATATTTAAGTTTTATCAAACACCTCTGAGAATCTTTTTGTTACATTATATAAAGCCTGCACAACACTTCATCATTTCTTCTCCAGCTGGTGAAGAGTGAACACTACGTTTTCTTAAAGTTAAGAAAATTAGTAGGTGTATTGTACGTTTAGTTGGTAAAAATAGTAATTAATCATTATTAAATCCATTGTGCAGTTTCATCATAATCTTAATTGGATTGGTAATTTAAAGAAATTTTTCGACTAATTACTTAACCAAAAATATAAATTTTATTGTATAGTATGGTTATTGACTTTCACCTCCTCTATGAATCATGAGACCTTGCCGTTGGTGAGGGGGCTTGAGTGCTCAGGGATACAGAGTAGCTGGACCGAAGGTGCAACCATATCGGAGAGGTATCTGTTGAGAGCCAGACTAAGGAATGATTCCTGAAAGAGGGCAGCAGCTCTTTCAGTAGTTGTTAGGGGCGTGAGTCAGGACGACTTAAACGGCCGTATCAACATCACTCAGTCCTCTGAGTACTGCGCAGCTGAAAGCAATGGAAAACTACAGCTACTTTTTTTCCAAGAAAATGTGGCTCTGCATTTTCACATAGCAATAATGGAGGCGCCTTCCTTGGTAAAATATTCCGGAGGTAAAATAGTCCCCCGTTCGGATCTCCGGGTGGGGACTACTAAGGAAGGGGTCACCAGAAAATTAAAAAATAACATTCTACGAGTCGGAGCGTGGAATGTTAGAAGCTTGAAAAAGGTTGGTAGGCTAGAAAATTTAAAAAGGGAAATGGGTAGGACAAATGTGGATATAGTAGGAATTAGTGAGGTTCGGTGGGGTGTGTAAAAATAGCATGCGTAATCGGGATTTGAACCCGGCGCCTCCGGATGAAAGGCCGAGATGTTACCACTCGCGCCACGGAGGTTAGCATTTTAGACTAGTCTAAACGTGCATATCGCCACACTCAATATCGTTTATATCGTATCGGATATAATTCAATATAGCGTCCTAACCTTCTTAGTTCTCCCAAGCAGCGTTAGCTCAGGTTGAGGAAGACTATTCTTCCTCTCTAACTAGTTGAAAGAGGCCTTTTCTGCTGTGGCAAAAGGGTTTGGGACCCAAGCCTCCCAGATCAAGGAGGATAAGGCCCTTCCGATGGTGTTTCAGGCCCCAGCACAGCCTAGGCACTACGCTGACATCTTCAAGTCAAAGCGCAAGCCAGTAAGTCGGCTAAGAAGCAGGAGGTGATTTTCGTGGACAAGGCGGAGGGTTCGAAGACCACGCGCAAAGAACGGTGAAAGCCGGACTTCCAAGTTGCTCTTCGTGATAACTGGAAGCAGCTGAAGATCAGGGATTAAAGGAGAGCAGCAAAAGGTTGGTAGTTGTTGCTGATAATAAGGAGATGGTCCGCGTCATCACGGAGTCTCCTGCTGTCCAGAAACGTGAGGTTATAGTTGACACCAAGCGAAATTGTAGGCCCAGAGTTATAGTGTATGCCATTGATCGGAGCCTTTTTGCAGAGGCCGTTCTGTATCTCATTCGAGAACAGAACACCGAATTAGACGAGGTCTCGTTCAAAGATCAATGTAGGCTAGCCTATAAGCGTGATGACCCACGGTTTCACGGAGTTTTTCAGTTAGTTGCTAGTCTCCACAAGACATTCGTGTCTGAGGGACGGATCTTCGTGGATTTTACATCCTGTCGCGTCAAAGAATACCTTGACGTGCACTGGTTCTTCAATTGTTATGGTTTTGGTCACCTGGTCAATTTCTGCACTTATTCGTGTATTGTAGTGAGGAGGGACATAAGCGTGATGACTGACTGCAAAAGAAGTAGGCTCCCTCTTGTGTTAGGTGTAAAAGAATGTTCGGTGGCTAATTAAGAGGTGTTGAAATTTACTTCAACTTTCTTGATGGTTAGGTTCGGTCAAATTAATATCCAGAATGCCGCCTATGTATTCCAAGTTGAGTTAGGTGAAATTGTTGAAAAACGGAGCCTCGCTGTTGTTCTGCAAC
This sequence comes from Lycorma delicatula, assembly GCF_047948215.1. Classification (NCBI taxonomy): domain Eukaryota; kingdom Metazoa; phylum Arthropoda; class Insecta; order Hemiptera; family Fulgoridae; genus Lycorma; species Lycorma delicatula. The sequence continues at coordinate 210,042,253 of NC_134455.1, read as the reverse complement.
ACCCGTACCTGGTTAAGAGTGAACTGCCAGTTTTTCCAGGTTGGTAAAGGTTTTTGCGTTAGTGACAGCAAATCCGCGTTCTGTGCAGGAAGTCATTAGATAGGGTCTTCATAGGGAAGACCTCTGCGTATCACGAAGTTGTCAAGCTTGCCATGGATGGTCTGGCCTAGTTGTTTTTTGTCGTACTTTCAATACAGGGATCCCACAGAATAGCATTTGGAAAAATGGGATAGAATTGTTAGGCTGATAGCAGGTCGACCAATTCTTATAGGTGCTGATGGGAACGCCAAATTGTCTCTAACACAGTGGGATTCCGGATGATGGCTGCGAATTGATCAAAGGTTGATTATATCAAAGTGGAACTCCTTGTTCACAAGTTGCCAGTGATTCTTGGTTCCCTGACTAGGGTTTTTAAAGGATGCGTTTTGCTGGAAATTTCCCAGCAAAAAGCTGGAAAACGATGTTGGAAACGTGGTGAGTTCAAAATACTCTTCAAAGGAGGCAACAAGGATCCTACTCTAAGTTCTTCTTACCGGTCACTGACTCTCTTGTCTGTAATAGGTAAGGTTTTAGAGAAGGTCTTGTACCTCCGCTTTAATACTAGTTTGACTTCTAACTATATGCTGATGGACAACCAGTATTGTTTTCGCACTGGCAAGGGTACAGAAGACGCTAATATTAGGATAATGGATTCGGCTTCATCCGCGATTGCAAGTATGTTCTCGGCATATTTTTGAACTTATACATGGCCTTCAATAACTTGTGTGGGCCATCTGCTCTGTTTCAGTGGCAACAGTGTGGCTGCACGAAAAATGTAATTGTGACTCTCTCTCAGCAACAGAACGTCGGCCTTTGTGACGGCGGATCGGAAGTAGAAAACCATGTCAAAAGGTTGTCCACAGGACAGTGTGCTAAGTCCACTCGTTTGGGTCGTTGAGTCGACCCTAATGCGGTTGCGCATGTCCAGTGGTTGCCGCCTCATGGCTTATGCCGTGGAGAGCCGTTCCATAACAGTACGGTGTTGAGATGGTGGTACTAAACGAGGCTCTGAGACGGGACAGTTTCCCCTTGTCTTTGAAGCTTTGATTTGGGGACAAGAGCAACTTATCTCCAAATCGAGGGTAGCAAACCAGGCTTCTACTTGCCATTTTATTTGTCTCTTACCATCTGTTGGCAAGGTTTACGAGAAAATGCTCGCAGACAGAATCTGGAACGAGGTGAATGCAACAGGTGGATTGTTACCTTCGTAATACGGCTACTGGAACATTGCGGCATTCCAAATCATAGAGGAGAGAACTGTAACACAAGAAAAGAAGTGCTGCCTCCATGTCTATAAAAATTGCAAACACATGTTTACAGTGTTTGCAATTTTTGTGACAAGATATAAGTGACAGATATATTTCGACTTGTTCCATAACGATGGTAAGAGTTTGGGGTAATTAGAGATCCAGGGGTGTCGTTTGTAGGCAAAAAGGGAAAGTCGCTGGGTGCATTGTAGAGATGTGGTGGATATTCAACATCTACTTCAAGTATATATTCGATTGGACCGTAGTCGTTATGGATGGTTTAACTGTTTGATGTAATATAACAAATGTTTGTTCGTAACCGTAGGCTTCATGCAATCGACTAGTACGTGTGATCCATAAGATGCATGATTAGTTTTTTCGCATACTATTAATCCTTACACGTTTCAAAAGATTAAACGTGTATGATCATAAAGAATCAGTTTGAATTGTACAAATCGGAGGAAACAATCCAGAGATATAAGCAAATTTCCAAATTAACCGTGATCTGGTAGATCGAGAGTGAGCCTTATGCATGAAACAGATAGCCCTCCATATAAAATACTACGCTTGAATTTTTTAAACCGATCAACTGGCTCCGGAGATATTGTAGTAGCACCTGAAATACGTCCCCTACTGCGTAACTCGAAGGTTGCAGTCAATAACTGGCAATAAGATGCGTGACTTCCGCTAGAGAGTTAACTTTTTTCAAAGCGCTAGGACCCAGTTTTTGAGATATTAAAGTTTTTATCAGGAAAGTCGGTTGGAGAATATTTTGAGTTGCTATTGTATACGTTTGTATACATAAATTAAATCTATTTATTTAATTTATTACTGAACACGTACGCATGCACACGCACATGCATACCAAAAAATAATAATATTTTTTTTTAAAATAACAATTTATTGTTTAGCATTATTAAAAAAATATATATGTAATTTACCTTTAAAATTATCTATATATATTTAAAATTACCTTTCCAATTTAGGTTATGATGAAACTACATAATGGATTTAATAACGATTAATTACTATTTTTATCAACTAAAGGTACAATACGCCTACTAATTTTCTTATCTTTAAGAAAACGTAGTGTTCACTCTTTACAAGCTGAAGAAGAAATGATGAAGTGTTGTGCAGGCTTTATATAATGCAATAAAAAGTTCTCAGAGGTGTTTGCTAAAAATTAAATATACAATCAAGAAGGCGCGTGCTTGTGTATGTATAAACATACACAAGCGTGCATTGTGTAGGCATCATAATATTATTTAATTTTACTGCTTTTCTGTATCAGTTGATTTTGTGTGTTTAGGCAAACTAATAAATCTTAATATTATTTAACTTATCTGTTTTTCTCTATTAGATGTGTGAATGTTTGTGTGTGTGTGTGTGTGTGTGTGTGTGTGTGTGTGTGTGTGTGTGTGTAGGTGTGAATGTTGCAGATAACGATGTGTAATATATTCCAAAACAACAGGGTGCGTTAACAGTATAGTTAAATGATACTAAAATTGGATGGAGGAATTGGTGAGGTGGAAGCGTGGTTTCTGTGCAGATAGCACACAGTATATAGGTCCGGCGGAAAGGTCGTATTTGTCCGATGCTCTCTGCTCTATCCTCGAAGGGGGTGCTTGCCTTTCCTCATCTAGCCTCATTTCGTCTCGCTTCACACAGGGGGTTCAGACATGCCACATCAAACCCAGCGGCATCAGACGACCTTGAGATCGTCCCACTATCGGCAGTATAACACTACTAATAGTCATAATGTTTGACAAATAGACAATATTAATTACGGATTACATACTATATCTTTCCCATTATACTTAAAAATGTTTTCGAAACTTGGAACAATTTGATATTGGGTACTATTCGTTAGTAAGAAAATTTGAGTAATTTACTTCAATACTTCCGCTTTAATATAGATATATTAAATAAAAGTCATTAAAGTGTTTAAACCAGGCTGTTTTTATGTAAATAATAAATACCTTTATAGTATTCAGCAAAAAAAAAAAAAATATTTTACTACAGTAAAATATCAATAAAATTTAATATAAGCTTAAGGATCTCAACTTATTTTTTTCAAACAGATTGCGAATAGCAAACTGAGATTTCAGTTTATAATTTATTAACAGCAGCACAAATTGATATTTAAAAAAAAAATTAATTCCACTGCAAACCAACACTATTTCTTTATCATCTATTGAGATTATTACATTTATATCTGTACTTACATATATACTGCATAACAATGGTTATTAACAAGATACGTATAACATCATGCACAAAGTACCTTTGTCCTACGTCAATAGGTCCTTCAGGGCTACTAAATCTGTCATAAAATATCAGATAATGCCTTCATCTTTATCTCGCTTGGTATACTTAACTACCATGGTGATAAATCTGTTCAGATTCCTATATTAGCTATTAACAGTAACACCACAGTAAAGAATTTCATTTGATTGTATTATATCGAATACGTCTCCTTTGTTTAATAGCAATTTATGGTAGACCTTAATATTTTTAAATAGTAAAATTATTAATTTTAGTATGACTGAAAAAAAAAATCTAAATATATAATTTAAAGAAATCTTGAGAAACTTGCTAATAAGTCATAAATGAAATAAATAATTTTCATTTGGAACTGATATATACGTAAGCAAATATATAAACGTATATACAGTTATACATACTAGCGTTCCATCGCTGCATTGCCTACCATATTAATACAATATTTACAATATTTTTTATTTGCCTTCACATGCAATATTTTTTTAATAGCAAACTTATTTATTTATCTATAAATAAAAATCTTTTAACCAAAAATATTAGTTTTAGATTTTCATTAAATCCGGATAAAACAGTAAACAGGATTTTTTACCGAATAATATGATAAAGAACGACGAATTGTTGCCCAACGCTTGAATATATGTGCCCTGATAAGAGCCATATTTAGAATGTAACACTAAAAAGTGCGTTTGACATATTTCTATTTCAGGAATTTCTAATAAACTACAGTGACAGTATATTTTTTGTGTTGCTAGGATGAATAAGATGTTTTATTCTCGTAGCATCTGTGTATCTCGGTTGTCGTTTTCTAGGTGTTGCCTCGGTAGCTCTGTGTACAGTACATGAGATCGAAAAAGCTATGCACCATCTCTTCCAGTGGGTATAATTGTATGAGGTAACAATTCTTTATTAATATTTCAATATTTATGTGAAATTTTGTGAATTAAATTAATTAATTTTGATATATTTCTAGCATCCCCATCACAGCTTCGCCCGTACTATACGGTTACTTGGGTTTCCCATCGCTATCAAGGTATTGATTAGTCAGTCAAGCCTCGATTTTCTTGCCCTTTCCGTCTAACCAGAGGGCTCTGCTCCTTGGATCCCATTGTGCTCATTAAACTCATTCAATAATAATGATAAATAAAAATTAAAGCTTTCTCAATTTATAAAAAAAGTATACGTATATTGTAATTTCTTCAGAGCAACAGTTTTGATAAAACACGAACCAAAGCGTGTGTCTGTTGTAGGTTTCAAAACAGTCGGCCTTAATCTTAAAAGTATTGCGTGTAACTGGTTACTCATAAAAATGTATTTTGCCCGGTATTTAGTGTTACTCGACAAACACTACAAGTGGTGACCGTACTTCTCGTTTTTTTTTTTAAGTTTTTAATTACTTTTATTTTATATTTTAGTCAAAACACCGGAGGCAGGAGCAGCCAGTCGCGTCCCACATTCAATAATAGTGGCTCTGTTGATTAAGCTGTCGCACCGTACACCGTCGCACCCATTAAATATGTAAATTTAACAAAAATACCGAAAATGGTGTTTAGATATTTACCTGAGTTCAAATCATAGTAAAGGCACTTTTAAACGGATTTGAATACTAGATCGTGGTTACCAGTATTCTTTGGTAGTTTAGTTTTCAATTAACCATACATCTCAGGAATGGTCGATCTGTGACTGTAAAAAACTACATTTCATTTATTTTCATACATATCATGCTCATTCACCTTTTCATCCACTGAAGTAATACTTTACGTTGGTTTCGGATTGTAAACAGAAAAAAAGAGTAGATATTTACCTGAAGAGTATTTATAGCCGCAGTCTAGTGAATATTTTTTTTAATACATTCGGAAATGGGGAAAATTTGCAATCATTTGTCATAGTTTTTTTCTTTCTTCACCCCTTTCAACATCGAATTTCGAAAAATCTAGAAATTGAATTTTAAATACATACATGGAAATTACGCATGCCAAAAAGTAAGTTGATATTTTCATTTGATACCGAGAAATTCCAAAAAATAGCCGAGTTAAAAAAATTCAACTCTGAATTTAAACTCGGAATTTAAAAAAAATCTAGAAATCAGTTTTTAGATATTCACATGAAGATTACACACATTAAATTCATGTTGATCTTGTTATTTTTTGCCGAGAAATTAAACAAAATAATAAATTTAATAATTACTGCAATTTATCCTTTGAAACTCAGAATTTCAAAAATATTTTCTAAGTGTGCACTTACACCGTAAGAAGAAGACGTATATAAATTTTCATCAAATTATCTTGCGTAGTTTTTGCTGGACTTCACGAATCAGTCAGTCAGGAAAGGTTGCTTTTTAGGGACAAATGTAATAATAGTTATATATTATCTAATTTTAACATTGTTATTTTTTTTAAATAATTTATATACCTTTAAAAAAAATTTTTTACCATATATATTTGTTTGGTTATATTTTTTTATACCACTAATCATTTTACTAATCGTTACCAATTATGAAAATACTTAAACCTGTATTTTAATATCGGATTATGTTTTATACATTATTATTTATTATAGTATTTTTATATTTTAATATAGAATACATAAAACAGTATTTGACTATAAACATTAGAACATTAGAATAATTATTACACTAGATTTATCACCAGAGATAAATTGTGTTTAAAATATCTTCACTTCAATCCAGTAAAAGAACTTATAAGACCCCAGGCACCAAAGGTATTAAAATGGAATTTTTAAAGTATTTTTAAAGAAAAATTTAATATTAACTGACAAGAGAACCGTTTAGGTTTTTGTGATTATAATCAATTTTTTTCATTTTTTTTCACTATGAAACATCTGTACAACTCTTGACAAGATATAAGCCAAGATAACAAATGTTTTCAGGCTGTCATCTGTTATAGCAGGTGTAAAGCATGCCAGTCATTGTTTTCGTATATTCTTTCATGAGTGTCTCTTGTGAAGATTAGATTTAGTTATAGGATAGAAATACTGTAATGTTGGGAAAAAATAGAGGCGAAATACTCTTTAATCTTAGTCTTTATTTTTCGCCATTTATAATTCATTATAATTATTTTTCGCAAAATAAATATAAAAAAATTCCTTTACATGAATATTTCAAGAATATTCACGTAAAGGAATTTTATTTAATAAGACTTCAAGTATATCATAGATATCGTAAAGGTTTATTATGTCTTCTATACGACAGTATTACAATAAAAGGTATATCATTTTTATATGTGCAATTTCATGGTTTTTATTCAAATAATAGCGTATCGTATAATTATATAAAAAAAAGGTTTATATAACGGTAAGTTTTAAAAAAAATTAATAAATACAAATCGATACAAATATAAAATATAAATTATATTTATATTAATATAAATATAGATTAATAAATACAAATATAAATATAGTAGTTACAGATAAATATAAATATAGAAATATAATCTCTAAAACCACAGAAAACTTGAAATAATAGACACTAGAAAAAAATATGTTAGTTTACAATTACAAAAAACTTGTAATGAAAACACAAATAAATTTTGTAAAGAAGTTATAACATTATCAATACCGGATACTTTATTGTTTATACATTCTAATTGATATTAATTATATTGTACTTAAACGTTTTAACATCGATCTACTGTAACAAATAATGTATTTGTTATATAAATACCTTTATATTCGTATATAAAGGTATTGATATTCCATAATTAGATAATGTATTAAATATAGATTTATAACATTATCACATAACTGCATTGCGATTGAAAAATTAAAATAAGATTTAGTTGAAATAACAAAAAGTTTTATTTTTTCGGCAAAGATTTTTTTTAAAAGGTTTTGTTAAATAGGCACTTTCTTTTTGCTTGCTTGGTCCGAGTACTTAGAACCGACAAGAAAACACATCTAATGCAAATAAGGTGAACAATTGTAATGATCATTTGGTATTGCTGTTAACATTCATTACACGGAAAAGATAACATATAACTTATGTAATACAGGTTTCACTCTACATGTCATGTAGCTGGTGTAGTTGAACGGATTAAGGTGATAAACAACTTCATCCCGTAGTCAACTGATTCGAAATCCAGCCAGTTTTTTTTTCATTCTCTAATGTATGCAAAAAGCAGATAAGTAATAATTTCTTATAAACATACGTACCGGTAATAAGTTTTGTTGTTTCGTCTTTATTATTACCTTTAACCTCGTAAAAAGTCAATGATGGAATTTCAGGGTTGGTATATTATTATAAAAATTCAATTAATTCTTTTGATTATTTCCTTTATTACGATACCATGCTTTAAATTGTTTCCCACTATTTTGATATAATTTTGTAGTGTTGAAAAACCCCATATTTGTATCGATAATTTCCTTAAAATCTGTGAAAACACTATATGAATGGTTATGTTTCATTTGTTCGTAAATACATCGAGTAATATGCTATTTCGCATGCGTAGAAAAACTGTACTTTACATTAAGTGGAGATTAAAGATTAATGCTATTGTAATATCTCTCTAAACTAATATATAAAAAAAACAACTAATTCAATGAAAGATTGACTGCTGCTATGGGGAATTCCCGTCATTGACAGTCTATAGTATGTTATAATACAATACGTTTATAAAAAATTGAATTGTGATGTACAAACTATTTGATCGATAAATTTACTATATTTTGCGGCTTTATATGAAATTATTTTAGTCTCACAAATCTGAAGGAACATATACAATAAAAGAATCATTAACTTTAAAAGTGATGTTTGCACCCCGTTTCTGCTGAAAGTAATGATAACCGATTGATGCAGAACCTCATCATAGTTTTTCTTAAATTTACAACATGAAGGGGTAGATTTATTGAAAAATTGATAGTGAAAAGTGGGTTTGAGGTGAATTGACAAATGCGAATTTCGCTCGCACTAGTATCTCGAGAACAGTGGCCGCTAGACGCATGGGACTGGGACGTATCGTTCCGGAGGATCGCAAAGTACCTTCTCGATTAAGCCTTTTAAAATCGCGTTAAAAATGGCCTACAACGACCGTTTTCGAGATACGCTCTTTTTTTTTTAAAAGATATGTCTGAGAATCCTGTTTCTTATGTTTAATATAAATAAACTAATTTCAGCTGTCAATCATTAGCTATCACAACTGTAAAAAATAAAAATCCACAACACCCATTTTCGCTGAAAGTGAATGATGACTAATTGATGTAGAACATAATTATAAATTTACAGCGTTAATTGAGTAGCTGTTAGATTATAAAAACCAACAATGATTTTGAAGTTGGACCATAAATAATGATGATTATATACATTAAATAATGATCGATGATATAACACCCATATCGCTGGAAGTAATGATGACCTACATCATCATCATAAATTTAAAATTAATCATGCTGTTTGCAGATAAAACATTGTTTTACTATGAATTTTTCAGTAAATCAACTGCTTTAACATGTAAATTTAACGTGAACACACATTCATCATTGAAAGTAGCCGTTATTTAATGTATTCGAATAAGAATAGGAGTCGGTATTTCCGTACCACTAAAACGGGTTAAAATTAGCTGGTGCTATAGTGAGTTGTATCATTGAACATTGTGATTTAATTTAAGTGTGATTGTGTAAAACTATTTAAGTATGAGTGTTGAATAGTCGTGTGAGTGAGGAACTCGATTGGACGAGCCGTTCTTTAATTATTGAGAGTTTAGTGATAAGTGTTTAAAACCGCGTGGCGACAACTACACCGTGAGTACTTATAAGCTAATATTAGGTTATTTAGTGCTGATATACAGTGTAATTATTTACTAAATGTAGGCTAGTGTATGGAATAAGATATTGCAGAGATAAAAACAGTGAAAAAGTTTAGTTTTAGAAAAATATTAGCTTTAAAATAATATTAGTTTAGCACGTGGTTGTGGACCAGAACCCGCCATTGTTGCAACTGTACCAACTCTGGTGTGGTGAATATTATTTTAATAAGAGCCTACACGACCTCTTTGAAGACAGTGCTAACTTGATCCATTTGAATCTTCGTACTGCTAAGCGCGAAATTCAAAGTCAAACGTTAGGACTTAGAAAGTTTCTAGGTCCTCACAGCTATTATATACATATACGTACCCCAGGGCCCTCGGGGCCAAAATTGTTCGGATACTACCCAGACCACTTGTGAGGACACAGGTGGGGACGCTTATGGGGACAGAAGTAGGGTCAGTTGTGGGAACAGATTTTTGGAGGTACGCTTCTAGTGAACTCTGATTATGGCCTCTGTGAGCAAGAAAGACAAACCTATGATGGAAGCGAGGGGGAAGACCACTATCACTCCTGCACCTCTCAATTCACGTCTTGTGACACCGGAGATGGAGGTCACCACACCGGATCATGAAAAATATACCGAAAATATGCACAAAGATAATAAGAAAGCAAGGAAGAGGAGGCGCCTTTCCAGCAGCATTGATGAGGACAGGGTGGATATAGAAACCGTGCTGGAGGATGTTGAAAAGTTACAGGACTTTATGAACTCTATAAAGGGAGGACGATTGGACCTCAAAAAAAAATGGCGAGAGTCCGGAACTGGATTGAAGGTATGCCCCCAGGCTTGAGGAAATTGGAGGAAGGGGCAATTAGATGGATAGGAGTTCACAGACTCTAAGACCAGGACAGGCTGCAATCAAAGAGGTCCTTCAATCTGGAACGGTTGCAGACCTGCAGACGATGATTCGCTGTTCTAAAAGACGAAAGAGGAAGTGGGACCTCTGAAGGATGGGGACATCAGGGGCAGAGTGCTAATATTGGATGTGCATGAGTATCCCACTAGTCGATACTCAGAAATTAGGATGACTGCGCGTTCTGCGATTATGGGACAGAAGGGGAACGCACGCGTTCTCGGGCAAGTGGGTCGGACGATTGGAGCGGTCTCTCTTCTTGGGGACATAGAGGAATTAAAGCGTATGGGAGACAGCTACGTTCTGCTGGTGGATAGTGAGGGCATAAACGCAGTAGACCATGTGACGATTGGACTAGACAGGGTTCTCCGTCACGCCGATAACCCTTTGGTTTTGGTAGTTCCAAGAGGAAGGCTTGGAGAACTAGCCAGGAAAAAATCTGATTTTGGGCCAGACGGCACTGACAGAGATGCGTTCTGTTTCTTCGGAGAAGCATCGCTGTCCCGGAAGGGGGGTGGCGACCGGAAGCGTCACAAGCAGGGTGTCTTCCGCTACGGAGTTGGGATGGACCCAATGAAAGCCTAAACCGAAATAAAGACGGTTGTGTTGAGCCAACCGGGCATCAATTATGCCAGCTTGCTGAAACTGGTAAAGACCTCGATTGGTGAGGACCTTGAGGAGGATATTCTCTCCGTACGGCTCCTTTTTGTAAAATTGTCATTTGGCTATTATTATTAACCGATGTTAAATTAATTCGCTCTCATTATACTCTAATAAATATGACAAACGAATAATGGTTTATCAAGGATGATGAATGGTAATAATAAAAAAAAAAATAGAAAATGTGAATATTGCCCCTATTGTTTGCATTGTTTTAAATCTTGGTCACGTGAAAACGAAGCTAAAGAAAAGCTTGCAAAACATATTGAAGATTGTAAACAAGGAAAGGTTCAGAAAATTACAATGCCAAAGGAATGGATTGGTGTAGGAGAGAATCGTAGACGAGGAAATGTAGTATCGTTTAAAGACTATTCTTCAACATTACGGGTGGCATTTGTTATATATGCAGATTTCGAATCGTTTATAATTCCAAACCATATTGATAACCCCGAACCGGGTACTGGTAATACTACAAAAACACACACCCATAAACCATCTGGATATTTCTTTGTAATTATCGACGAAAACCGTCGTCTTGTCGAAGCGAAATTATACAGGGCCACTACAGATGATGACAAGGTAGTTGTCCTTTCATATGTCACTGTAATTATTCTCGGTCTTTTCTCCTCTAGCATTTTGAGTACATTGACAAAAAATCCTAGAACCCTTTTCTAAATAACCTGTGGCAAATCTGCTGTAGCAGGCCTTCAACCTCAAACTGCTTACATCTTAAAAACAAGGAGGCTCTACTCCTTGATTACCAAAACCTAAAAACTTACATTTTACCTAAAACTCCATCGCTTTAAAAATTCATAAAACTAGCTGTCGCTAACTGTAGCAAATTAATATATTTAATGTACTTAATTAATGTACTTTAAGACCAGTTAATATATCTAAAATAAATTTTATACAGTCAAAATTAAAAGAAAAGTAATTTTTTTTCTATGTAACAGATTGAACATACCTATTCTTTATATTAATGATAAATTTACCGTACTTACGTTATGAGGATAAACTAGTTTGCAACCACAAGAAGCTGATCGTTGATTAGAATCATCTTACTAATAAAAAAAATTTATAAGGATTGAAACAAAGCTGGAGTAAAGATTTTTCAAAGGGTTTTTAGTTAAAATAAACGATAATTTAAACTTTTTAAATTAGATCAGAATTAGGTCTCTTGGAATACTTCCTTTGAGCAGTATTACTACAAAGCTTTTTATCCCACTTTAAGGATTCTAAATTAGTGAGTCTTATGAGTAAGTCCCAGTTATTCCTTTTTAAATGCTTTTACCATCTAGTTCGTAAAATAATGTGGTACTGTTTAATTTTTTTATTTTATTTTTTGTAGGAAAAAACAAATTGTGGGAAAATAAATTGAGAGCCATTAAAAATAGGAGTTGTAGTGACTCTTCTAAGTATAAAAAACAAAATGGTGTTAACTGTTAGATAACAAGCAATGGCTTTAGTTTTACGAGAACCTTAAAAGAATATAATATATAAAATCTTGTAATTTTCTTTTACGAATTAAGATTAAAAATATTACAGTTTGATCATAAAATAATACAAAAAGTATATTCGTTAGAAAAAATTTAACAAAATTATATATGTAAGTAATAAAATAATAGTAATATTTAAAAGTTCTATCTATCTATTAATTAAGAAGTCATATGTAAATTTGAAATACAGTATTCAGCAGTAATAATATGTTATTTAATTGATCGATCATCTCCTTTCAAGGAGAAACAAAGTGAGTGTAATAATTAAAAACAGTATATCATTCGTGAAGACATAGCGCAGCCATTTATTAAAATTTTATAATAACTAAGGGACATATGCCTAATCTGTTTCGGTGTACACGAATAAGATTAGATTTTTCTTTTACGAGCTGACTTAACAAAAATATAGAATTATTGTCAAGTATTGTGATTGTGTAGTGTTTTGCTGTTTTCTTTCTAGTAATAAAACATTTAAAAGAATCCAAGGGGAAACATAAAGACGGTAGTTTGGTGTTAGGTGTGGAAAAAGCACAATGCCCAAGAGACTTAACGCAATCAGATTCTAGATCGGAGAGTGTGGGCTCAATGCTTTTGTATATTTTTCTGTAAAGGCTAGCAAATATGTTGATAAGTTTTACAACATATTTAAGAAACTAAAATATTCTCCATTAAGGATTATTAAAATAGCTAGAAGTTTAAAGTAGATACTTAAGAATATATATATATATATATATTATAAAACAATAAGTAATCACAGAGGTATTTTTTATTCAACTGCAAATAATCGTGTTATTAACAGAATATGATAGATGCATGATTTATATAAATTTCTTTACACACCTCGTGCCTTTGCTCAGTTTGGAACACTGAAACACCCATATAAATTTGCAACATCATACATTAGCTTCCTCGTCTAAGTTTCAAGTCGTAAATAAAACGGAATCACCTACCACGCCATGTAATTACCACATTTTATAATATTTCATCCATCACTTTCTGTCACATTACGGTAATTATGTTGATTAACATTTTTTTCTTAATATCATTGCAGCTTGTGAGTAATTTTCTCTAATCTGCTAAGCAATAATTATCTGCAATGTGCGTCATAACAGCCATAAATCTTTTTTAAGTCGTTTTGATGAAGGAATGGGCGATGGATTCATTTCTGCAACTCGTAGTTGTGTTGATTAAGGTTTTTGTAAATATCGATATTGTATTTTGGAGCTGAATAATTGTACTACTCATAGATTTTTTTTAATGTTGCCTTATACATACAATCCCAATTTTTTCTAAAAGTTTATTAAATTTTAACTTCTTTTAGTAATTTTGGATAGTTCTCTAATTTAAACTGATTTTGAGGAAATATTACCAATTTAGTTGTTAATTATCGGTATATAAAAGTTTCGACGGACTTAAATTTTTACTTCTTATTATTCCCATTGACTCCTCGTGAGCACTTTCGGAAAGTTTTTGGTTGAAACCGGTTAGAATTTTAATCTTAATTTGCCTAATTTGTTGGGGTTCCACACAGTTAAATTTAATTTTTCTATACCAGAACTTTTTTAAATGTGAAAAGATTGATCCCTTAAAATCTAGTAGATTTGTAAAACTTAACACTTATTCCTTACAGCTTTTAAACTTAGACATTTATCAACATATACGTATTGAGATATCTTCTTTAGTTTGTTGTAATATTTTTAATACTGTAAAAAACAATACCTGTACTGCGACGTCGTTTGCATATGTTACTGTCGTATTTTTTGGTTGTGACCACTAAATTTAAAGCTCAGAAAAGTATTAAATTAAAAACAATATTTTAAATGGGATAATTATTGTTTAAAACTTTTTACTTAAATATAATTTTTATCAATATAAATATTTTAATTAACCAAATTGAATTTTTTCATTGTTAATTGAGGTTAAATTTTTCTACTCCTTTTGTCCATCAATACAACTTATATGTAAAAGGTGATATGCAAGAAAAAATAAGAATAATTTAGAATTTATTTCCAAATCAAACAAAGTGTACAATTCAGGTAATTTTATTAAATAACCTGCATTATTAGAAAAATTACTTATTTGCTAATATTTTATTTATTCTTGTTTATTTATTGAAAGGCATCTTCCATTTTGTTTAATATATGTATTCTGTACTTTAATTTTGATTAATAATTTACACAAATTATAACAATCATAACGTAATGTACATACTAAAATGATCGGTATAGTGAGATTATAATGCATTTGGTACATGGAAGCTGAATGTGCCGACAGTGAACACAGGTTGCGTACTCTTAATTTGAACAAGGGACTTCGTTTTCCCGCACCTGTTTTTACAGTGTAAACGAGAATATTAAACATGCACATAAATTACCTGGTGGCTTTATCGCATATCATACCATGACCGCAGGGCCTACAGTTGTTCCAGTTAAAGGATATTTGTACGAACGGACGCACTATCTACTCCGATTAAAATTTACTTATTTCGCTATTTACAATGCGTAAATTGTAACGATAAATATACAATATCTATACAAACGGGTTTTTACCCCTATTATATGCCTGTTGCACTATAAAAAAAGTGCTACAATCATTAAAAAAAATTACGGTGAAAGATTAACTTTATCTATTCAACTTTTATAACTCATTTGTCTTTCTCATCTAGTAATGTATAATACTTACTTAATTTCATCCCGTATGCGCATTTTTATTTACAGTCATTGATACCAAAAAGATTCTTTATGCAGCGAACTCTTAAGTATCTTTTTTTAGACACCCCCACAAATTCAATAAAAATTCAAATCTAATATATTATTGATGAAAACTTCCCACACTAGTCTGGATGGCTAATAATCAAAATATTCATTTTCTGAAATAATACATATCCGTCAAAGAAAAAACTAACGAGGTACGTTTTCTCCAAAGGAAAAGACTCTGATATTTCCCGGCAATCATTCCTGCATAAAAATAAGTTCTACCACGCGTTTCCCCTCCAGTCACCTAGTTTAACAAAGAAAAGAAATAATATTAAATATTTTTAACGAGTATTGTTCTACCCATTCCGCTGATTATTCGCTTCTTCCAATAGTAACTGAATGACGATCTTATTCAAAAACCAGTAATTACGTTCACAGTGTGGTAATATAAAAACGTGTAGCACAACTGGTTGCCAACAGCTGTTTTGATTTTACCAACAAAACTAATGTAAAAGTGGATTTTGAATTTTGCTTTCCGATGAAGAGATGTTATGTCCGAGAATACTGAGAAAATATTGGAAGTAAAAATTAATCGAACGAACAATGATGCGTGTTAGAAGAAGAATTCTATTAAATGTTTCTGTCTTTAAGATCAAAAAGTCCTTCATATATTATTAACTGAATTTTTTAAATTTTACTATTTGTTAAAAAAACTGCAGCAAATATAATAAAATAGAATTTTAAGCAAATAACTATTAATGAAATCTATTTCTCTGAAAAAACTATCACATTTTAAAGTAAGGTATTTAAATCAATATATTTCGAGAATTGTTGAGTTTTAGTTACATCTACACAAAACGTTTTCAACTTATAAATTAATAAGCAGTAGAATTTTCGAACTGATAGATTTAAAATTTATATACTACACTAATTTTAGTTTTTGATATCATTTACCGATTCTCACTTCTATAGAAACATTAGCAGAATTGTTAGTGAATGGGAAGTAATAACCCTGAATGTTGATAAGTAATAATCCTTAACCTAAACTCTGTTAATATTTTATAACTTAGTTTTATTTTGTTATTTTCAAATGATTTTTATATTTGAGTCCTGAAGAAAAAGTATCTAATTTAGTAAATTTTCATTTTTGATAAAATATGACGTGTGTTGTATGATTGTATTTCAGCAGGTAACATGTAAATGAAAATAATAAGTTCTAATACCGATATATGACCTTTATATGAGGATAGTTCCTGATAAACTTATTTATTTCATTATTCAACAGCAAAATGTAAAGAGTTACCAGAAACTATAGGCTAATTGAAGTAGTGTTAGTTTTATAAAATTACAGGAAAGAAAATATACCAACTTGATTACACAAGCTAAGGTGGTATATCTTTTATTTTAAATTAAACCTAGTTCTTTTGCAAAAAGCATTTTTCGTTTGAAAAAACAAAATAGTTATAATTTAA
The DNA here is from genome assembly GCF_047948215.1 of Lycorma delicatula. Taxonomy (NCBI): domain Eukaryota; kingdom Metazoa; phylum Arthropoda; class Insecta; order Hemiptera; family Fulgoridae; genus Lycorma; species Lycorma delicatula. The sequence goes on along the minus strand of NC_134455.1, from coordinate 210,025,692 downwards.
GTACGTACATGGAATAGATATGTGAAGGTATAAATATTGATAATAATTAATTTACGGCTACCCTTTTTATAAATTCCATGAATGTATTCAATATACTTCATTATCAGATATTTTCAAACAAGCTGTGGGAAACTAGATTTAAAAATGTAATACGTTATTAAAAGTGTAATTTTTTGGACGAACCTGATCACAGATAAAACCAAAACACAAGTAAAGTTTGTGCTATTTGAACTGTTCCTGCTTATTTAATATGTATTTGTTGTACGTTTATATATTTCATACTGTAATTATTTTTTAAAAATTTGTTTATTGTACCGAGTTCCGTTACATAAATATTTACGTAACGGTTTTTCTTATTTTGTTTTAATTTTTTCGTTATTTATGAGTATGCTGTTTTATTTATTTGTGTACGTTAGTATTTCAATGTTGAGTAGTTTGTGGATTATGTTTCTAATAGTTTATTTCAGTCGGATAGTTTAAGGTGAATGACACTATCTGTCATTTTTGGCTTTCTATATTATTTTTAATTATTTTTTGTATGTGGAGGTAAAGGAAGTTTTTGTTTTAATTTTTTGTATTTGTATTCAATTAGCTGTAAAGTTCAATTAGGATTTTATTTTGTTTTCAAAATTTATTGTAATCGTTTACATTATTTTGCTTTGTGCGATAACATTATCGTCAACGTATCTCTAGCAATGTATTATTTTGTGAGCGTATTTATTGATGAATATATGTGGTTATGTATTACGTATTGTAGAAAAAGGTCAGTAAGAATGCTGGAAAAACGGGAACCCACAAGGGGAATCAGGACAATTTTTTTTTTTTTGAATGTAAAGTAATCGTATTTAATTCATTCTAAATATAGTATTATATACATGAAATAAACACATTACTAAATATGGCATTAAGAATAAAATAACAAATATATACAACTTCTCATTGGAACAACCGAAGAGTATTTACTTACTTATCTATTTCTTACTTTTCGTGTAGATTTTGAACACTTCTCTATTTATTCCCTCCGATCATGGGTACACATCAGACAACCTAAATAATTCCATTCCTGACTTTTAGTTTAGAGGGTAATAACATGTTTGAATTAACAGATAAATTGATAAATATCTTAAATCTAAAGATTCGAAGTAGGTTACTCTTAAATATGGATTTCAAAATTACGATATTCTAATATGATATGATAAAAGAGGTGAGTCCATGAAGCTCCAAAAATGATTCACTTTGCTGCATCATTTACCTATTTACGGAGTAAATTCTAAATTAAAAAAGTAATATGGTTTTTTCATCGAAAAATTGGATTATGCAACTTAAAACATATTTTCCAAAGCATATATTCCATAAGGTACTGTAAGCATGTCGCATAATTACAGTTTTCTGCAGTACAATTATTCCAAGATTAGTATAACAAAAAATAAGTCTTACATTAATTAAAAAGATTTTCTGATAAATTCATTTGATTTTTCATGAAACTTATTTTTTCTACTCAAAATGTCGAAATAAACATTAAATTATTAGGTTTAATGAACAAAACCTAAAGTAATTTTTGTCAGATTTTTATCTGGATTGACATTCATGAGAGAAATTTCTCGATTACTCGGTTAATCTGATGCTCCTCCATATAACGTTCGGAGTAATTTATATACTGAAGCCTCTCTAAAAGACATCCAACGGCAATAAAATCAGAGTAATAATATTAATTTAATATAACATAACTGGGTTATTATAGTCATAAGCAACGATAATAACCCTGCCTTTGATAACTGAGCTGCTTGGGAGAGAAAAAATTTATTTCTGTAATTATATATAAAGTAAATAAATTTTGTCTACATCGTACTGAAATTAATTGGTTAGAAAAAGAAGTTATTGAGCAGGAGTACTTTTTTCAAGATATATTATCGAGACAGTTTAACTCAAAATGAAGTTTCGGTAACTAAATTAAACAATCATTCTTCGAATAAATAATAGTAACATAAGAAGTTGAAGCTAGATAATATTACAGTTTATGTCAGAATAGTATTTTTTTACAAGGAGTATGATCCAACTAGTGATCTATCAATTGAGAAACGTGTTCAGCTAACTACTTTTGGATATGTATTGCCTAGGAAAAATTTAATCAACCGGAATGATGTTGTCAAAATTGTGACATAGTCGTAATTGGTGACAATATCAGTGTTCTAACAAAAATATTGGATTATTAAAAATTTAAAAAAATTAATAATTCCAGATATGGCAAAATTAAAAATCAACGGTGTAAAGTTAAAGTGGATTAACTTTATGACAATTATATATTAAAATCTACTGATAAAGTTTTAATTGTATGAGGTTTTGTACGTTTAATGGTTAACAGTGCATAGTCTGATATTCTAGCGCACTGTTTCTGCGTAATAAATAGGATACCTGATTTTAGTTCCTAAATATTATTTAATTCATGATATGAAGCTTTTAATCTAATAAGAATTGAAAGTTTGAAAAAAGTAAATATAAACAACCGTGGGAAGCAAGTCTCACCTGTACAGATATTATATCTTTTATAAAACTTTTATACTACTATAGATTGGCTGTTTATATATACTGCTTTATTTTACTGATTTCCTTGTTTTATCATAAAATAAATCTGTCAGAGCAAAAAATTAAACAAGTTAACTTGTTTAATGTTCTTGGCTAAGATGGTAAGAAAAGTTGTAAAAAGACATGAGGAAGTGTTAGTTCATGTTCTTACAAATCGTATGAATGTAACTATTACACTATTTTCACTATTGCATAACTCATGTATTCTAAATTCGTAAAAAATTCCAATGTCCTAATGGTAATAGTAATAGTTCAAGTGTAATAGTAGTAGTAATGATTAAAAAAAATGCCCTGAGATAGACAATCCCTATGGCCGGATCATACCATCTACGTTCCACGTCCAGGTGGTATCTTATATGCATAAGATAATGCATATAGCCGGCTAATAAAGCTCCAAATATTTTTTGTTTAAATGTATAATTTTTGATTTCACTTCCATGTGCAGGTCACTACACAGACTGGATTTTTCAGTCACCTGCAAATTATACAGATTTGAAAAAGATTTTGGAAATGGACTTATATAATCTTTAGAGCTAGCAATGTGGCGGCCAGGGTCGATGTGATTGCAGGTATAACAGAAACTCTTCCATTCTTCATATGCCCTCTGCGATGGCAAGCATCTATTAAAATATGTCGATACGTGAGACCCCTGAAAGTTTCGATGAATAGAGGCCTGGAGTCAGTGCATAGATTGAGCATCCGCTCTCTGGCAGGTTATCTGCCGCTTCCACCAGAGTGCTAGACCAGACTTCCAAAGTTTGTTAGTCCTGACCTGAACTTCAGGACTGTTATGTTACCCAGCGGCTACAGAAGAAATTAATTCATAATTTAAGTATACGATAGCTTGTTAATCGTGGCAGAGAATTCACGTAAACGCCCTCGTTTAGCCAGCCGTGTCGCCAGAAGGGAAACGGAAGAAGAGTTATCAAAAACCTTAACTCTTATTCTTTCTGTATCAAACAGGAACAGAATTCATATTGATTTGAAGAGTCTGCGTGAACTGCTAGTATGATCTGTACATCCAAATTAAGTGCCTGATAACAACAAAGGAAGATGGAAATTTTGCAATGTTAAGCCCTTTTCTTATCGCTCGTGAAATAACTAGTTGCACTAGTGACCCAGTAAAAGAAATACGGAAAACTTTCAACGATCTGTACGTCGAGAAGATCAACGACGTCCAGAGGGAGATGATTCTTGCTTTAAGCAAAACAGATGAGTTTGCTGCACTCGTCGATCCTCACAGTATTCTCAATACCTCAAAGAATGTTCTGGTTTGTGAAGACCTACTTAATTGTTCTGAGCAGTAAATTTTGGAGAAGTTATCACCGCCTTCTGCATTTCTTGTTCTTACTTCTAATACACCTACCCGATTGGAAAAAATGCGTGCTGGTATTCATCGACTGAATATACGAGCTTTCTTGCCGCAACTCATGTGATGCTTCAGATATCAGCGATTTGGCCACATCGCGGTTCGTTGTGAGAGACCGTAAATATGCGTGTGTGCTGAAGAAACTAATGTTGGAGGGCCATGTAAGTGTACTCCCATCTGCGGTAACTGCAAAGGAAGCATTTATATCTGCCTAGAAATTGTCCTGTTTACAAAGACAAGTAGCAGCAAGAAGTGAAAACCTTACAGAAGGTCAGATATTATATAAACCACAGGAAAGTGGCTTGTTTCCCTCCTTTCCGAGGCGGTGACTGGAGCAACACCACTAAGAGGTCTAACAAACCTCTTGGAGTCGATTACAGCTACCGCTGAAGCGGTTGAAATAATAACAAATCTGAAAGCCGTTGCAATCAGAATTAAGCGTTCACTGCAAACCACTATATGCATATACTTTCCTAATTTTGATTGGAAGGTGGATGACAAAAAGAATTAAATTAACCAGCTTCCACAATTTATATTATTACTGGTTGACTTTAATTCACACAATTCTATTTGGGGGTCGGATCAAATTGACCACCAGGGAAGAGAATTGGAAAAGTTCCATTGAAATTCTAACTTTTTTAAATTAAACTTCGGCTAAGGAACTTATTTTAATGCTAGAGATCGATCGACGTCGAGTATCGATTTAGCATTTTAAGCTCGACAATAGCATCGAAGTACACTTTCCAAGTTTTAGATGTCTACAAAAGTAACCATTTTCCGGTACAAATTTCGGCTGATGTCTCTATGAAAATATATTCCTTCCCCATTTTTTGACGATGCAAATTGTACGAGCTTTATTGCTGGTACGAAATTCCCCAAACTTTCTGGAGTTATGAACGTTTTCGATGCTCTAACCAATGCTACATTTGTAGCATTGGTTAGCCAAAAGTGGCGGTGACCTGACTCAGAACCATTCACGAATCACAACTTCGTATTTGTTAACCGGCAAAGAAACACCAATGTTCAGTGTAGGTTATAAACCATTTGCTGTTAGAGATCTACTAGAAGAGATTAACAAGTTGGTAGTAAGACTTTTGTCAATAGTCACTAATGTTTTGTTTGACTGAGAATCCCTTGCCTGAAGACTTTACACATCAACACAGGGGTCTCAAAATTACGGCGTTTTTTTAATTTTTTTTAAACGTGTTCCATGTTTACTTTCCTTTTTTTTATGTAAACTTTAGGGCCGTTTACACTCTGTACGTAATATTTATGTGTTTTATTTAATATTTCAGTCCTACCCTTACATCTGACGATCCTGCTGGTGATGTAATTTTTTTGTGAACACTATGACGAGTGCTTAGAAGTCGATGTCCATAACGCAAAATATTTATTTATAACGCATATTTATTTAGGCTCAATATTTTTTTTTATTTACGTCTCTGTGTAAATAAATATGCTAACAGAATCGTAAATCAGAAAAGGGAAGTAGAAATAAAAAAATCCAAGACTGTAAATAAAATATATACTTCGCAAATGTAAATATCCTATACGAATATTGTATTAACATATTCAGACACTTATTGCAGAATTATACATCGTGTCCTTACATTTCATGAAACGACAATCCATTTTTCAACACATTCTATCACGTATTTTACCAGTAAACCTGGTGTAAATTCACTTTTTTGTAAACCCTACACTTTATTTTTCTAATCTTTCAGTTCTTCTATTTTATTTTTTATAAAAAAACGCATTAGCACCATTTTCTTATTGTCGCTTATCTTTATCTCATGCAGTAACTTATGTTTTCTCCTAATATGTATTGCAATAATTTAGTCGTTTTTCCTATCACAGTGATTGACTTTTTTATTAAATAATATATTCACTAAAATTTATTTTAATGTTTAAATGCTAAAACCATGCTGCTATTCATATGATAAAAAATTATTTTGATTTTTAAAAGTAGAACACAAAACCAGCTGTTATTACTGAATAGTCCCGTGGTTTTTACTTAAGGTAATAAAGTTATTTAACTTTTGATAGAATTCAAATAATTTTAATAAAGCTTGAATAATTTGTATTGCTTCTATTGTTTCATAGTTATAGTGTTTCCTTTCTTTTATTATTTTTCTACTACTTAGAGTGGGTAAAGGATATTTTTAAGCTAATTAAAATGTTGATGTAACAGTAATTTCCTTAATTTAATTAACCATTTATTGGGGTAAAAGTATGAATTTAATTATGCTCAGCTCTTTATAGTCGTAGATAGAAAAGTAGGTGAAAACCATCAATTTATTTTTTATCAAGTTATATTATTATATTAATATATATTATTTATAAGTCGCGTAACGTTATATTATATTATTTATCAAGTTGCACGAACTTAAATCCGAATATAAAAAATCTACAGCGTCAACTGTGCAAGAAAGACATAATTTTTTTAAATCTTCAGGTAGAAAATCAAATTTTTTTATTTTGTCGCGATAACTTGTTTAAAAATACAGAATTTTTAGTTTAATTACCAAAAGTTAGAAGTTTAAATGTTATGTTTATTTAAACATAATTTAAAAATTAAATCTAAAAAATTGTTTATTTTTAAATCTAAAATCTTTTCGACTTGTAAATGTCACCAACATCAAGAATAATGATACGCAAACTACAAAACAGGTTTATTCAAAACGATGAAAAACCTAATTACAAATTACAAATTTGGTCACAAATAAAAACATACCACTATATAGTGACTACACAAAATCGCTCCAGCTTCCAGTTATGCGGTTCAGAAAGAAATAAGTACATAGCTGTCTGGTTCCTGAATGTCAGATCTACCTTCGATAAGGTAAGTCTTAAAGGTGATTTACATAAGTTAGACCCATCCTTTGTGTTAAGTATTGAGGCATAAACTCCATAACTGGACAATAATTCTGTAGTTGTAAAGAATGAAAAGTTAGTTTTTAATGATAGACAGTTTTTTTTTGTTTTCCGTAGGGGGAGGAAAAAGCACTGCCAGCCGCCGCCAGGCACGCTCTGACGGCAGTGCGGGGCTCTAACCCGGTAAAAAACTTCCCCCTCTAGTTACGCATGGGTCAGACCTAATCCACATAGTATGTACACAGCCCCTGCGCAATCACCGGAGGCTCTTATCACCGAATTAGAATAACCAGAGAGACGTCCCCAGAGATCATCGGCAATTGACGACTCCGTGAAGCCCCCACCACCCAACCTCTAAGGCGGACCACCCACAGCCGTCCGGCATCGGTCGCTCCGCCACAGGTCAACTGCAGACTTCCAGTCTGCCTGCCCCTCTCCGCTGATGGCTTGTTTCGAATCATATGACACCGCAGTTGTTACTCTCTTCCGAGCGTCTCTGTCACCAACATCACACTTATTATATTATTCCACATTTACTGCGCCGTGTTCCACCATGGCGGCCTTCAAGTCACTCAACCTCGGGAAAAAATATCACAACGTGTTCCACCGTAACAGCATCTAGTAGTATTCTACTCATACGGTAAAGGTAATTTTGAATATATCCGTACCCTAATAGAAACACAGTGTCCTAGTAATTGGTATCAGAGGGCTTCCGCTCTACACAGCTCCTGATGTCACTGATGAGCCGGTGTGTCCACCGTCCAGCCTCCGCCGCATTCTACCTGTCGTTCCAAAATCAAAACATCCCGTCGACAACCAGTTTCCTCTCCCTCACCAAAGGAATGGAATATCTCATTCTCGTCTGCAGGTGAATCGATGGCATGCTAACTATGAGTGACGCCGCCTCTGTACCTATCGTCCCGTACTCTGCGATAACCCGCACATTGGGCCTTCGTTTTCGGATCAACAACCTCCTTCTGTTTCGTCCACTAACAAGAGCACCAACCCAAACAGAGCCCCATAGAGCACTACTGAAAAGTATACATTGGACAGTAGCCTCCTGTTCGCTGTTCTGGAGCCATCGCATCTCAGCCTCTGGCCCCGTACTGCAAACTTGCATTGCATTACCGGTTGCTTTTTCAGCAAGAGCAGTATTTTACGTTCTCGTCGTCGGGGCTGTACAACGATCGGTGGCGGTTAATCAACCTATGTTGCTGCGGAGTGTTACACAAAACAGCGGGGTAGTGTGTTGCAGTAGTGCTATTGTCAACTAAATAAAGACGTTTCCTTCGTGTGTTTCGGTGTCCCTATTTCGTAGTTTGTGAGGCCAAGGAAATATCATGTCCTCTAGCAGGTTCGGGAAGCGATTTCGCTCCAACCTGGCCGGTGGTCATAGATTAGGAACGCTATAGCTTTTGATTGTTCGAGCGGGATTGAGTAAGAACAGATAACCTTGCTAGGACTACATTTGCGGACGCTCACATGGTTTAGTGTCAGATGGTAGGTTCTTCCGAGCTGTAAACGTAGGGCCTGGCGTTACGGCTGGTTTAGTTTCTCTTTTAGCGGCATGGAGCAGAAATCCAAAGGGGATAGCCTGGACGACTTGGTGGGTTTTGCCAAGGACTTGGTGGCCGTAGACTCTTTTGCATCGCAAAGGTAGATTGGCAGGTCGCCGCCGAGGCCGCGGACACCGGCTAAGGATACCATGGTCTGCTCGTTGAAAGTACCCCTACCACCTCGTAATCAGATGATATTGTACGCAAAACCTGCAGTAGCCTCTTCTTCCAGTTGTGCAGGGTAGGTGGTAGCTGGAACTGCACGAAGAGGGCAAGGTGGTGAGGGGCAAGCCAAGTCGGAAGTCTTGCGAAGTCGAGGGTGGCTGATGATAGCGGTGTGATGGTCTGCCCTGAGCGGGAGGTCTCTGGGGGAAAGCCTGTAAAGGTGTACTCCGGGTCCAACAGTTTAGGGCGGATCAACAAAATGCGGGCCGCGTGATCCAAAATTTCCTCCAAGAAGCAGCCGGGTATTTCGGTTGAGTTTCAGCAGCTGGTCGACTCGTATTTGTCTGAATTTAGTTCGATGGTTGGTGAGCTGGCGTTAAAATGTGAGGGCCTCCAGGGCGCTAATCATGCCTTATATTCAGTCGTTGATCGGCTGTCGGGTAAGATGGACGAGGTGATGGAAGGAGTCAGGGACTTGGTGGGAGTCAGGAAAACGGCAACGGTGAGGGTCCTTGGTGCGATCCATACTTCTTTGAAACGGTGGAGTAAAAGGAAAAAGCCTGTCTCCTTCGCTGCGATAACAGCCGCATATGGGCCTAAATGGGTTTGCCCCCCCCCCTCCCACCAGTCAAGGCCCCTGCTAACAAAATTATGCGGGCCACCGTTAAAGTTGTCCTAGCAACGCATGGTCCGGGGGCTTCGTCTGCCGTGACGGAGCTGACCCTAAAGTGGTCCCCAAGTCTTCGATTGCTGGACCCGCCAGAATCACAAATAATAGCAAAAAAGAAGAGAAATTTCAAAGTGAAAATCATAAACAGACAACAGCTATTCCAATGTAATCAAACAATATGGCTGCCCAATTAGGCTATAATAACGAAAATGTTAAACGATAAAAGTAACCAGCCGTCTCCGAAGACGAACAAAAATATAACTAAACAACGAAACGAACAACAAAACAATAACGGAATAATTAGAAATTAACAGCAAGTACAGAGCGTCACAAAAACACGATCACTTCGCGTAATCACGTGTTGCTCACACATAAAGATAGACGGTATTTTTTTGCTCACCTTTGTTTACCCCGCCCATCCGGTGTTGGAACGAGCAACTAAACATAACTTTGCTCCGGGGGTGCTTTGCCTCAAACTACCTCGGTAGAAAAGAAGGTCTGCCCAGGTAGCCGAAACTCGGTCTTGCAGTACATACCACGTCTCTAATGATAGGACTCCAAAGGGGTTTCCTCACCAAGACTCCGGTCTTAATGGCCTGTTTCTGATGGGAAACCCTTAAGGGGATCTCCCATGGAACTACAGTCTTGCATTCCCTCCCTCAGAGGAGCTACGAAGGAGTCCCTTTCCAATCACTGATGATGGGACGCCGGAGATTCCCACCCCTCCTGGATGGGGCTATCCCCAACAGACAACCATTAGCACCTAGCAGGCGCCGCTTCTTCATGTCACAGGTGAAGCCTTGCATCCCCTACCTCCGAATGCATGTCCATCCAACCGACAGGATGGACACCTAGCCTCTCGGAGGTAGTCCTTCCGTAGATGACCAGCCTCACCACAGGTGAAACAGTGATCACTACGATCTGGCCCGGTACACGAATTGGCCTTGTGGCCCGGCTTCCAGCAGCGAAAACAAAGATCGTCAAATGAACGAATCATAACCCTAAAAGCCACCCATCCAATACGGATACGTCCATCAGCCAATAATTTATTTTAATTACTTTATTTTTTACAAGGATGGGCGGCACAACCTCGGTGACCACTTGCGTCGCAACATAGGCCGGTTGCGTGGACATAACTTCGATCACACTGACTTCCCCATGATTTTTTGAAACTCCGTAATGTACTCATCCTGAATGGTGAGTACATCCACATCCTTAATAAGGACATAGACCCTCCTACCACCCCTCCCGGTCAGAGTCGTAGTGGTGTCCTCGACCTTCTCAGAAATATCTTTGCTTATCCGTTCAGCAGCACCACAATCGGCCCGCATCCGAATGTGGAGGTCCTCACCCTGACTTTTACGCGTGGAGAGGACTCCTATTTCACCTAACGACACAGCTCCTTTCACTAAGCGGATAAGGTCAGCTTAAGTTTTCCCGTAATCAATAATCATGGGCGTAATCAGTACGACCATGGTCAATCTTGAAACCACGGCCGTCCCCGGGTAGGTCTCGGGTAAGAATGTCCAACGCACTATATTGCGAAATATATAACTGAAACCGCAAAGACAACCTTATCCCTAAATTAGAAGAATCGTTTTAGGTATGTGTATTCAATATTTATCACTATCTAGTAACAATAAAAAAGTTCACATCTCAGCTTATTATTTTTTTTAAAGAGCTGTGATCAAGGCTTCAAATAAGGTGGCTAACAAGAGATGGTCGATTGCAATAACTTTTAGTACTATAATCGGATAACTTTATTTACTTCTAATTCAGTTATTTGACATATATACTGCGTAAATTTATAACATTAATCTACTTAAATAACTGAAGCCAGGCTCTAATCTAATTAAGTTTCTACTAAGATGTCGGTATAAGTCTGAAATCATTCTATGCTGATTAACTCTCCTTAACGGAGGAACATGTGAATAGTTTCATGACTTATATATGAACATAGTTTCAGACTTATATACCTTGGCTTCCAGCAACCACGAATGGGTTTGCAGAAGTGCAAAGTTCCATTAAATATATTGTTTAAAGAAAATAGACATATAATTTTTTTTTTATCATTGAATTCAAAATAACATTAATGTAATTTATATCCACTAAATACTAATTAATTTAAAACGATTATTTATCAATAACTACGAAGCAACGTGGCAGAGTGGTAGCGTTTTAGCTTTTTATCTAAAAGGTTTTGAATCCCGTTCTGGATTAGCTTGGAATTTTTCACAAGATAAAAATTTAGTTTAATCATAAAAATGAAAAAATAAAAAAATGAAAACTGTAAGAATATATAACCTTAAGAGATATATATATATATACACCCAGGGTCAAGTAACATTAAACATTTAAAAAAATAATCAAATCTAATTCTCTTTAGATATTTTACTTTTAAAACTATATCATCTAAACATATGAAACATTTAACTTTTATTCCTTTCTATGTAAAGATTAAATGATAGTCTTTTAAAACACAAAAATGTAAATAAGAAAGAAAAGAGTTACAGAATATTATACATTTTAATAGTTACTATTTTTTGTCAATTAAAAGATATTCTGGCCAACGTGTACTTTAGCCGTGTAAGGATTGTGTGAAATAGATACCATACAATATATCTTTATGACGTTAATGTCATTAGGTACCCTGGAAACCACCCAATACAACAGTCAAATAAAATGTCATTCAGTTGAAAAATAACCGAGAAATATCGTCGAATAGATATTAAACAAAAACTGAAGAATATATATAAATTGTCCGTCTGTTAACTCCTACCAGTTTGAACAAATAAAATAGCTTCATCTAATTTTCTGTTGACAAAAGCCGATTTATAAAAAAACAGTATAATACTCCTACAGACATATAAACTGTCGTGTAATTCATTACTCACTTCAGTAGTTAAATATTTACCGCATTTTTAAATAATTTGATTTTAATATAAAACAAAACGTTTTTAATGAAACAAAGTATAATTTTCCATGTCGGGAATTCATTACTGTTTTATTTTATTTTAGATTGGTTTAATTTACTCATCAAGGTATTTTATAAAACTTGGTAATTAGTAAGAAAATAACGAGAATATTGTTGTAGTAAATTTATACATCCTATAAATTATTTGATACAAGAACGCTTATACAATAATTGAACTAATTTAAATAGAATAAATATAAACGTTATTAAGTAAAATATTTCCTTCTTTCTAAAAATAAGTTTTTGTTTTGTTTATGAAATATGCACAGAGAAATATTATTGCGTGAAATACTTATTTACATAAAAACGTAAGTTTGTCATATTACCAATATGATTTTTCCATTCATCTTTACATGAACGTTGTCTATCTGATGTTGATCGAATAAATAAATTGCATGTATCATTTTTTAATTCGCTTTTTTCATCAGAGCAGACAACGCAAATATTGAAGTAATGTCAAGGGGTTGACACTACGTTGTAGTAAGGTAGTTTCCCTTGAGTACTGTGAAGTGCACATTATTTCTTTTATTTGAATTAACTAAACGTTTTAAGTCGGTTCATGAGTAGATAAACAATAGAATATTATTCTATAGAATATTATTTGATTATTCGAAGCCTGAATAAAAATAAAAGTATGAATAGACAGACGTGTGCTCATAAATTTGTATTATAAAATTTTGTTAAAATTTTTATATATTAGTGTTTTGTAAGTATATTAAAAAAACTTTGTATTTAAAATTTCTTAAGTATCGTGTACACGTAACTTGAAATCACGTATAAATGTGAAAAGTAGCAGAGTGTGTACGTGGAGGAAGCTTCTATAACATGCTTAACATCTGAATAGTCAATATACTGTGAATGTGTAGAGTTGATAAAAAAAAAAATTATTAAAAGGATCTAAGAGTAATCAAAAATAATGTGGCCACAAATATCTAAGAAGGAAAAACACACTGAGAGGAGTAAGAAAAACCGGAGAGGAGTCATTTATTGTTCAAGCAATGACACTGATACATAAAAAAAAAATTAATGTTTCTCTAACCATTAGTGTGATACCATTACTTGAATTGCTTTTATGCGTACATTGCAGATCTGTAAATAAAATATTTCTATCACCCTTAGTATTAAATAAATTACGCTTCAAAATAATTAAGGAAAAATATAGTTAAAATCTGTAAAAAATTTATAATTTTGCATGAACATACCTGTGTTAGAATGAGTTCGCTGATGCTTTTCTTTTATAAATAGTCTCAACCACATCCCGAATTAATATTCAACAGTAACCGGCTAGCATGATAGTATTCCATTTCCCTTCATAGAGGCTTTCCATCACCGAATTGTCTTGGTGAAAACGTTCACCGTGTTCGTCACTTACGTCTCCGAGTTTGTCCGGGAAAAAATCCAGATGTGAGTAGAGGAAATGTATTTTCAAAGACATATTACATCCCATAGCTGTGTATGAAGTAAGAAGTTGATTACCAATACTGTGGTAATTTTTAGATTTTTGTTTGCAGAGAAAACGTTGGCAAACATTTTTAAATGAAGCCCAAGCTGCACTTTCTAAACATCGAGTTAAATACATCATCTTTGACCAACTCTCTTATTTGAGGGCCAAAAATATTCCTTCTTTAATTTTTCCTTCACTTACATTTGGAAATTTCTCCCTGATGTACAAACATCCGGGACTATCCTTCTTCATCGCTTTTACAAAATTTTTCGTTATGCCTAAAATGATATGGAGAGGGGGTACAAATAATTTTTTGGGTTTTACTAAGGGCTAATGAATAATATTTTTCCTATTTGAAGTTAAGTTGTCTCGTTTCTTTCACTCTTTGATAAAATAATGTTTATCCCTAGCTCGGCTGTCCCATTCGCAAAGAAAACACATGTACTTAGTATAGCCTAACTGCATGCCTAAAAAATAGCTATAACTTTCAAATCACTACATATATTCCAGCTATGTTTTTTATAATTTATTATTTCATGAACGTCTTTCATCACATCGTATGTCTCTTTCAAATTAATGTTATAATCGATTGGTATCGAAGGATATTTGTTACCGTTGTTACTATACTTGGACGACTCTATGAAAAAGCGCCAGTCCTGAGGTTTTTGAACTTGTCCTAAGTGCAACATAAGCTCATCAGTATGTATGGAATAAACCCAATTATTTTCATCAGTAAAGTACTGAGAAAGTTCTTTTTGTCGGCTTCGAAAGCCCGAAAGTTTTGTTTTTTTGAAGTAAATTCCAACAGTTCAGCTTGATTTTTGATAAATTTAAATCCCTAAGCAAATCATTTAATTCTACTTGTGATGTGGCTTATTGGAAGATAATATTCGTGAGAGTCATTGTTGTCTTCTTCAGTACTGCCGGATTCTTCACCGTTGTTTTCGAAACATACATTCGTAGGTGGCTAAGGACTGGAATAATTTCACTGTAAGGAACAGGGCTGATTGCAGATTGCAATGAAGGATATTTTACAGTATGTTTAGATTTTTTAGAAATTCCAGACACACTTGTTAGACAAAAGTAACAATCGGTTACATGATCCTTTGGTTTCTGCCAAACCATAGGTACACCAAATGGCAAAGCCTTACGTGTACCTATCAGCCATCCTCTAAATACACAGAAAAATTAGTGCCTACTATATGAGGAGCCCACGTCTTATTCTGATCACCAATTTTACACTGAAAATACAAATGATAAGCTTTTTTAATTAAAGGTGTAATGAATTTTCTATTTGTTTTTACCTTAAACTCACCACATACATAACAAAAGCCATCTACATCATTTACACAATTTCGAGGCATTATGACACTGCACTTAACAAACTTAAGACAACAATAAGTCAACAATTTCTCATGTATTGTAACATATCTAAATTTAAATGAAATTGATCTGGTAGTTTTGTAACTTTTCGAGCCACAGAGTGTTATATTTATGCCTATATGTATGTAAGGAAAGCCCATTTTAAGTGAATGGTATTTTCGTATCCTCATATCTCAAAACGTAAAGAAAATTTATTTTCATTCCCCAATCAGACCAAGCGATCGAAAATAATACTATACTTTTCTTCGAAAAGTCAGTCAAAAATGACAGTTTACACAAATATGCATGTGTGTCATATAATAAGACAATTGATACATTTTATGTTACAAATATCTAGCTGTAACATTCAGTCAACGTTTACCTGAGACTGAAGTGTAAATTATTTTTTCCAAAAAAACTGAAAGTAGTTAATTTTATAGCTCACGTCCAAGTGTTAAAAAGTATATTCAGTTTAAAACTTAAAAAATGTATAAATACCTTGTTAAATATTTTACAATTTCTTATCCAGTATAGAAGTATTTTCTGGGACTGCATATTTGACAACAATTTAACTCCCTTCTTCATTCTACACAAGGCCGTTAATACAAATCTCATGGATCTCCATAGGAATTTTCCAAGTGAGATATTGTTTCAATGGATATTGTTTCTATATATATATCTGATGAATTTATCATAGTATGCAAAGGATTAAATATTAATTAGGATTGAAAGAACTAATCAAAGTCTTTCCAAGGTTTATTTTAAGTACGTTAGAGATTAGTTGATAATTATAATAATACCCAAGGACTAGATGAACGAGAAACAATCTGATTCATAGGGCAATCTTGGGTTTGGGAACACGTTTATGACCCAATCGACCATCTAATCTCAAGTAATTTATAATATAACAGAGTAAATAAATATATCTTCAGTGTCCTGTATTTAACAAGATTTCTATTTTATATTTGTGAAGACAGGCTTTTTTCTTCCTCTCTATCTCGCCATTTATTTCATTACATATTCGTTAATTACAAAAAATAATATTTTTGCAGTTAGAAAGAATACTGTTACATTAGATAATATTCGTGAGAGCTTTGTGTCGGCATTTACTCAAGCATTTGCTTTGGCCGAAAGCTTTGTGCCCGCAGAACAGAAATTTTATATCTTGCACTGAATTTTAAAATTTTAGAAAAAAATTACTAATTAAGAATAACAGGGTATCTAATCCTGGTCTAAATCCAAATTTACATAGAAAAAAAATTCATTATATAAATTTCATCTAAATACAAAATATAAAAAATAAAGTTTAACTGTAAAATCATTTAATCAGTAATTTTTTTATACTTTTTTATGAATATTATCTTCAATAATTACTGAATGATGCAAAAATTTTAATTCCATTCCCTACAATTACAGTTTTATTTGATTTTAAAGTAAAGGATAGTTAGCAAACGTGATAAATTAATTTTCATAATTACTGAAAGAAATTACTTTGATTAGTAACTTTTGTCAGTGATATTATTAAATAGTTATTGAGCCTAACAACTACAAGTTAATTAAATATTTGTTAGCCTATCAACTGTTACTTCACTGATTATTTTGAAAATGTACCTTTCGTAAAATTCCTTTACGTTATTATATCATTAAATTCATTGTATATAATGTTTAAATTTACTAAAGCATTTTGGTCTAATTATATTATCTTTATTTTAATAATATAAAATTAATTTTCATTAAAAGATACCGTCTTCATTTATTCTTTTTAAAACTGTTAACTAGAATAAGTATAATAGATAGTAAAATGGTCGTAAATTTAAAAAAAAAAAAACTTTTGTAATCACAGAAAATGTATAAATCTCATTAAGAATTTATTAATATCAACAAAACCAGTTATCACACCTGTTATTAGTATCATTCGTAACCATAGTTACTTCATATATTGTGAAAGTTGAAAAAAAGAAGAAAACAATAAATTAACTTTAAAGATTGCAGAAAGAATTCTTTTTAAAACTGTCAGCTGTATGAGTATTTGCAGAATTTTTTAATTACAATAGTTTTAGCTAGTAGCTGACTCTGAATATTAACTTTTATTCTATTTCATGGTTGAACCATTAATAAAACACATGTGCTATATATTAATGTAGTTAATGTATATTTTTTTTTACAACTTCATTTTATATATTTTTCCTATATAAATTATTTTTAATGAAAAGATAATAATAACAGGGAAGTCGATAAATTTGTTATATACTCGTAATTAACTTGAGTTTGTCTAAATTATTTTAACCCAAAATAACATTTTATCTTCTTTTTACCTGTTACTACCAAATGATTTCAAACAGTCGCTGGTTTCTTTCATCCAGTTTCATACAAACCGACTCTTTAAACAACTAACAACTTTATCACTAATCACATTTTAACAAAAATAAAAATGAAATGAATTTACATGTTAATGAAATAAACGTGTGAGGGGGCTATAAATCATAAATGACAATGTCAATTTTTTTAAAAATTGAGGTTACATTCTACCTTAACTAATTTTTCATTTATCAAACAAAAGTTTCTGGCTGTTGAATTTTAAAACTGGCTGTAAAATATTAAAAAATGGTAAATGAGAATTCAATTTATTTTCCAAATTTGCAATGTCTATGTACGTTTTAGAAACAGAAGTATCCATGTTTCTAGTCAGAAAAAGTCAGCTATGTCTTTTTTATTAAGAAAGAATTTTTTCTTTAATTAAGAATGAACAATTTTCAAAACTTACCATGTTCTGGATACAATAATTTTTCTGCTTAAAATAGTGGTTTTTAAGTCAATAATAAATAAAAGAACCTAAAGTTTTTTGTGATACCCTAATGTATTTTTTTTCTTAATTATTATTTATTTTATTTATTTTCTAAGTTGCCAGCACCAGAAACAACTACTACTGTATCTCTACACTACTACTGCATCTCTTTAAATAGTATTTAATTTTGTTGAGGCTAGTTATTTGGTGGATAGACTTTTAGCTCAAACATAATTTTCTGCAGTTTTGTAATTGTTTTTTAGTGAAAGGGTTAGTTCTGTTAGTTTCAACACCAAGAAGAGGAAGGAAAAAAGCAAGAGACACTGGAAATCGGAAAGAATCGAAAATAAATAAAAGAATCAGGTAAGAAACACAACCTTATCGTCGATTTTGACATACGTAGAATAAAAATGTACTCGCTTGATCTCTAAATCAATCACATGAGCTCTAAAGACACAAAAAATTATTAATATTTGTTGCTTTTTTATACTTTTTCTCAAACTAATAGTTTGTTTTGTGTCTTAAAAAGTAACTATTTTCACTCTTTCTTTTGCAAACATTAGAATACAATTTCTCTAAGACCACCTGTGCGCAGTCATAATTCAACTAGATGGTGAGGTTTCAAAATAAAACTGTAAGGGAGACCTTAAGTTCGATTAATTTAAAGAATAAAATTAGCTATGAAAGATTTTATTGACAACTTTAATGCCATCAAAACTCACTATTGTACGACCAGTTCATCTTTTTTTTTTCTGTCGGAAGTAGGAAAATTTGCCTTAACCAAACGCCCAGCCACCCGTACATACTGGGTGTGTGGGTTTACCGCCTTCGTGGAGGTACCCACTAAAACAAAAACCACTCCCTCTCGCGACGTGGTGTTGGAATTGCCGTTAAAACATTGTCTTAATATTATGTGAGTTCACAGGTACACCTCGCATTTCATATAAAATATATACGAGTACATATCATTCACACACAACTGTACACTATATTTATAACTACCTATCCTAAATACCTCTCCTTATATACAGCCCTTCTAAAATATACATATTTCTCTTTTATTAACGTGACATTATTTCCTTATGTACAACGCCCTCTCTTCCTTTTTTTTTGTCAGTTCCCTACTCTGCGTGACGGCAAGGACGCGTCCCGCGACGGCCACCGATGACGACGATGCCGAGGCACCCTCACCACCCACCTCCGAAGGCTAGCGCCCGCCGCTCCCATCCGTCATCCCCGTTATCATCCTCTTGCTCTTGTAACAACTTCTGTCGAAGCACTCTCCTAAACCAAGTAATGCAAGTGCACCATCCCTCACCAGACAAGATCATCAGCCGCATAACTCCCTCCAGCGAGTCCAAGCCGTCTCGAGACCTCTCCTCTTGCCACTTGGGGCACTCGAAAAAAGTGTTCCCCACCGTGTCTACCTTAGAGCCAGTTCATCTAGCGTGTATTTATCTAATGACTTCAATATTTCCAAATTATACACAATGTACAATCAGAGAGTAAAAGTTATTTATAAAGTTAAAATATCTTACCTTAGTTCCTACTTTAACGAAAATTTTAATGTTGGTTTCGGTGCTCCCAGCGAAGAATGCTTGCTCAAGATGCGTTATGCTCCGAGAAAAAATTAAGAGGTTTGTTGATGCACATACTTAACATACTTAGGGCCAAACGGTTTCCGTTATTTTAAAAATTCCTCTTGATAATCATATTTTTTTCTACTACGATTGCCAAAAGAATATTGTTATGCCGTAAATCTCCGATTATAAGGCTGCCTGTTATTATTATAATTTTATTATGTTTTGTGTGGTTCGTAAGACAAGCAGAATAAAGAAAATGTGTTTCTGTAACTGCAGATAGAAAGTAATGAGACAAAAAAACCAATAGATAGACTCGGAAATGTATGACAGGCTATATAATAAAATCATTTTGAAAATCATAAAGACGATCTGCTCATTTCAGATGGCTGTAGTAGGCAGAACAAAAATTCATCAGTGGTTTCTATAACTTTTTATTTTTTATCCCATGATGGACAAAAAAAGTACAGTTGGTTCGCCTGGTCGTAGGGCATTTTTTTATATCTCCAGATAGGATATTTAGCTGGATAGAAGCTGATATATGCAAGAGTGACGCAATAATTCTTCCTGAAGATTTTCTTTTCTGGTTTGTACAAATAATTTGTTAATAATATATTTACAGGTAATGAAAGTACCTGTAGTTATGAAATTTGTTAACGGTAGAAAGACTATAAAGACCTAACAGTTTAAAACGTAAACCTTAATATTGTAAAATTTTGCTTTATTTTTAAGAATTTTATCAATAACTTGTATTTTAATAAAATTTTATAAATTTGACTTATTAAAACTGTTTTATGTAACAATAAAAAAAATGTGCTAATTAAAATGTTTTTATATTTTACATTAAATAAATACTAAAAGATCTGTAATAAAATGCATTTTAAATCAACACAATCCATATAAAACTTTAAAACTTACACAAATTGTTTACCTTACCTTTATCATTATTTACTAATATAACTTGCTATGTTCACAAGTCAATAACAAAAGCGGCTGTGTCCGATCTTATCTTAAATATACGTGATTTTATCAAGAAGTTGCGTTAGTTTGTGTTCATCGAATACGATTTTTGTTAATCATTGTCGACATTAAAGAACATTTTTTTTTTCATTATCCATATTAAACAAAATAAACAAAAAAAGAGCGTTTTGTTTGCTTGATGATATCGTCACATAAGCTTGAAACTTGTGCGTGGGTTGTTAAAATGTATGTCATGCCTGACCGGGATTTAACCCGGGATCTCCGAATGAAAGGCCGAGACGCTCTACTACTCCATCAATTTAATCTGAATGTGAATAATTATTACGTTTAAAAAATCATGATGCTAAAATATAAGCAGAAATCAAGCATAACAAACAATATAAAGTAGTAATATAGAAAATAAAGAAATTAAAGTAAAATACAGGATGAGAACAATACATCTTTCTTTCCCCGTGCTACGTAATACTTCTATAAATAAAGTAAACTTACTAATTTTTTAGGTCAAAATAAAAACGGAAAAAATGAACCGTAAAAAATATATGGAGGTCAGTATGAGGGACTAAAAAGTACCTGCGGTGTTAAATGTTTGCACAGTTTTGTCTTCGTCTACACGCTATTGTTACAGATTTTACTTGCGTGCGATTTCACTGCTTCCTACTGTCAAAAACTCGATTGTATTCTAACTTCAGATAAATTAATTTATAAACTTTTGTAGGCAAATGTTTTTACTGATTATTTATTTTTTTAATTAAAAAATTCTTTGTTTTTATTAAGATAGTTAAATGAATTTATTTCGTTGTGTAATGAATATTCAATTTTAACTTTCACTGAATATTTTATGAAATGAAATTTCAGTTTTTCATAGGTCTTTTTTAAGAATTAAAAATAAAAAAGCAGATTTTAAATTAGAACAGAAAATGTGCCGTAATGAAATACATTTTAATTATCTAAAGTTCTTTTAGTTATTAAGTTTAACATATATGTATAAAACTATTAAGTTTATTTGATTACAATACTGGGAAATCAGTTTTTTGCAGGGTAAGGTGAATCGTTTTATTTTATATAGAAAAACATTTTGTTTTAGTTGGTCGCACATTGTCCTTTTCAAGAGTTAGGCAACATCAAACCACAATTTATTTGCAAATTTTGTTCTCTTGGGATCCCTTCCAATATACATTGCACTCCCATATCCCAGTAACATATTGCCCCTTTAATGCTGATATATGCAACCTACAATATTTCTCTGTTCCTAGTGTGTTTCACAGCGCCTAGTAATGACTTTCAAGGCTAACATACTAACTGGAAATAGGTTTTGCAGAATTAAATATTCAACACGTTATCGTGAAATTAAATTCTAATTCTGGTAAAAAATAAAATTATCGAAAATTTTTTCTTTGATATTAATTTTTTAAATGTTTAACACTTTATTTTTTTCAGTAATTTGTGTTTTACATTCTGCTACATGCATTAATTTTTTTATTAATGTAATTTATATTACAAGACTTCTAAGAAAATAAACAGAGTTTACAGTTCTATTTATTAATTTAAAACATTGTTAATTGTTATTTATTCAACTTATTATTTATTAGTTGATAGCGTATCAAGTACCAGTATGAGTTCTAGGATTATGATTTTTTTGTAACTCATTTAAATTTTCATTTATAACGTAGCGTCATTAGAAATGGGAAATTGAGACAATATCCATAAAAATAAAAAATAAAAAATTTGCATAGCATATTTTGCAGAGAATTTCAATAGATATTGTGTAATCGTTTTGTTTTACCCACGATACTAAACTAAAAATTAAATAGACTTACTCAGAATACATGAAACAATAAGTCATTTGAAGTACATCAAAACGAAGTCATAATCATGACACTGTCAAACACATCGCAAAAAACTTTTGTAAGAATAAGTAAGAAAATCTATTAATTCTAACATAAAAGAATATCATGTTACAACAGCAATAGTAATGTTAGAATAATGATGCTTTTGATTAGCAACCATTATTTTTAATATTAAATAAGGATGGTATTTTTCAGTCTAAATAGAAATAATTTAGAAAACTTGAGATTCACTGTAGACATACAATTCACCTTAAATTATTATAAAATATATATAACCAATAAAAATAATATAAATTCATTTATGAAAACCGCTGTTTTAAAAGTCAAGCAGGATAATTATTTAGTACCATTTCTGAGTATAAAGTCTGCTATGTAACGAATTATATCAAGCTTAATACTTCGTTAGTATGGTACAAATTCGATAGTCTTCCACAGTATGCACCGAGCATCACCAGGGATCTTGTGGTACTTTTATAGTGCTTCTATACGAGGCACCAATTTTAACTTCGTTTGTTGAATGGCAGCACGTGTCAGCACTAGCTGCAGACCAGTAACACATGATAATAATAAAATGAAAAATCTCTCTTTATACCAACTCACAAAAACCTTGCACTTCTCGTCCGAAAATTAAGTTTACACATATATGAGACTCGTGCCGCAAGCATGTATTTCAACATAGAAGCACTATTTTTTACTTTTTTGGATAATTTTTTCTGTTATTTTAACATCAAATAAGGAGCATTTTGTACAGAATTTTATAAAATGTATATAAGACCTTTTGTTTATACATCCTGATATTAAATGTAAAATAATATCGTGTTTGTGTATTAAATTACTTTTATTATGAATAGATCTTTCTCTGCTTTTATATGGGGCACTATTGATAGAAAATTTGACTAATACAATGATTGTCTTGGATTTTATTTCCGGCTAGGGTCTAGAAAATAAAATTTGGACTTCCAGTCTTTTTGCTTTTTTATCTTCTAAACTGTGAAGGATCCGTTTCCTACAAGTAAGCTTTACAAAGAGCATATCAATATTTAATGATGTAATGTACTAAACTGCATAAAAAGTAAACGTGACATGATAGGCGCATTTTTATAATTATGAAAATTGTCTTCACAAATACAAAATGACATCGAATGAAAAAAAATTTAATTACTTCAAAGAAATGGTCAGTAATAAAGTAAACTACTTGACTCCGAGCATGCTCGGTTGTGATAGCAAAGCTTTGATATCAATGTGTAGGCGAAGCAGTAAAATATTGAAATTATTCCTTCCTGTTTGCTTAAAAAGTTTCTCATTGAAATAATAACGAACAGGAGTGATTCATTAATGAAATAAATTAATCGATTGAGGTATTAACCATTACAAATTTATTTTAATTTAAAGCCCAATAAACTTCGACCTTCTTGGCGATGTAGTAGCTTCTCAACCATTCATCTCTAGATTCCGAGGTCGAATACTAATCAGGCTTGGCATTTTTTATGTGCTACGGTTCTTAATCTTTACTTCCTCATTTAAGTTTCTTGTTTAAAAAAAAATTTGTCATTGAAAGAAAGAAATTGAAAAAGTTACAGTACTGATAGAGCACTTATTTTGGTAAGGTATTTATTAGACGCTGATAAACATCCCTTTTAAATTTGCGAATATAAATATAAAAATTTACTTATTGTCCGAATATTGCTATTTACTTTTGTGTACGAAGTAAGGAAATATTGTGATCGCGAAAAATTTCGATTTTCAGATTTCAAAGGAATATCCATTTTGACCAGCACTGAATCAATTTTGACTAGTTTCGGCGTGACGTCTGTACCTACGTCTGTACGCATGTTGTATGTATCTCGTGTAATGAAAAAACGATTAGCCGTAGGATGTTGACATTTTGGATTTAGGACTGTTGTAATCTCTAGTTGTGTACCTCTCCTTTTGATTGAAATCAACTGGACAAAAAGTGTTCAAAAAAGCCCAAAATCCAAAACATTTGGATTTTAGACCTTTTCTTAACTGCAGTAATAAGACTTCATTGAGAGTTTTTCTAGGATATATCATAAGTGGGACTTATTTTCATTGGTTCCAGAGTTATAGCCAAATAAAATTTTAATTAATGAAATATTTAGATCTTACGAGGGAAAGGCACGTCGGTTCCATTCGTACTACTGTATTTCTAATGTAGGGAATAATCTAGAAAACGTTCTTCATAAAATTTTCTCATCTTGTAATTTCTGAGATCCCAATGATGACCATCTTGTGTTGATCATTGTATATATACATACATAATATACACACGTGCACATATAAAAATAAAAAGGATGAAATGGGTGAAATATTACTGGAATTATTTTAATGATTCGTCACTAAATTAAAGTTTTGGTTCGCTATCTTAGTTTTATAATTTAACGCGTATAATAATATTAAAAATGAAATCATTATTTTAATTATTTAATGTCTATTTATTAATGAATTAACTTGATGATTATTAATTAATTATCAGTGATTATAATTGTTTTGATGTTTTCTCCGTGGCGGAATGGTAGCGTCCCGACCTATCATCGGGAGATCCCGGGTACGAATCCCGGTTTAAGCATGGTTATTTTTTATATGCTATAAAATTTTCATTTCATATCTCAATGAAGAAAACTTCAAGGAGTATATGGTGAAATTTATCTTAAAAAAATCGTATTATTACTGGTGATTAATAGTTTTGAATAATTAAACCTATAAATCATTTTATTCCATTTTTTAAAAGCACGTAAAATAATGATTGATGAATAATCAAATAATTAAAACAACTGGGACTTTGGTATTCTTATAATAAATAAAAGAAATTTGAATTGCTCTGTTTACAGTATCATAAGTTTATGAACTGTAAAATGTATAATTACGAAAAGGCAATACAGAAATCACACCTTGGGGTCCGTAAAAGCCACAGTGTTGGATTTAAATCCCCAATCTTCTTGCATTTTCTTATCCACCGCCAAGTCCTAGATTTATTTGAAATGTCCATAAATTACAATCCAAACTTTGCCTCTCTATCTGAAATATTTTCAGAGGAGCGAACAGTAAGACGAAATAGAAATCCTGCGCTTACAGATTCAACTGACTTAACAGACTCTGTAACTGTTACCACAACTAACTGTTACCATAACTCAGTTTTTACTGTTCACCATTCAAGTAAAAACACAAAAAAGAATTATTTAAAAAAATAATTTTAAGATAAAATCGCCCAGCTTTCATTATAAATATGAAAAACTCAGTATTATAATGCAATTTAACCTTCTAAATACCTGAACGGTTGGTAACCTTCTTGAGTGAAATAAGTATGAATTTTTATCTCTTTTTTCTCCTTATTGTTAACATAATACATTAAAAATTAGATAAAGATATCATTTACAAAAGAAACACTTCTGTTAACGCATCTATTGAATATCAGAATGTCTTAAATTTTAATCGCGTTAAAAATATTTTTTTCGAAATACTCATAACTAAAGTTAAAACGAAAACATTTCCTAACTCTTCAGTTTCTTCAACAAAACTCAATATATATATATAAAATTCTACTACACTATCAACATTTTTGTTTGTAGGTGACTATGTACCTAGTAACTCTGCAGCAGGTAAATTAAATTTTCTGTATAGATCGTTAAATAGAATCAAAGTACTTTATTGGATAATATGTGTAGAAATACATAGATTTACCTAATTTAATTAAACTAGGCATATTTTCATTAATATATAACAGGCCAAACATATCAACCAAAATATTTTTAAATTTAATTCTCTTTACCATTTTCTTAAGATAATTAGTGTGCATAAGGAAACATTTCTTTTCGTAACGGTATTTTATCTTTGAAATTTCATTTCAATAAGTTATATTTTTGAAATTTAAAAGGCGCTAGAAAAATCTTCAAAAGGATCAGCACAAAGGCATGCCGGTTTAAAAAGAGAAAAAACTCTGACTTGTGCATTCATTAGCTCTACCATCTCATATTCAAATTTATCTATGTATCTGTGTGTATATTAGGTTCTTCCTATTCCTCAATATGCGTACATACGCTTCCATGATCAAAAGAAAAATAAATATATCTTGTTCATTTCTGTTGTAAGAAAAAATAGAAATTTCTCCTTTAAAATTTTAAGAACAGTTACGCATTAATAACAAAGGGATTATTTTTCGAAACTAGATTTTAATTTGTATTTATTCCATCTTTTACGTTTATTTAAATTATTTTAAACTAGAAATGAAATAAAAGAACCCTATTAATAACTAAGCAAAGTTCTGATTGATACGAAATGGTTTTATTATAACGGTTACTAATGTAATTTTTTTCAGAAAAAAATTTGAGCTTATTTTAGCTGTTAAATATGAAACGAATATAACAGTATTTTCATATAGATAAATCTTAAATCGTGATCTACGGTCACACAAAAAGCAATATTATCTAAAATTTTTGCTTTCTTCTTTCTTAAGATATTGATAGCCTCTTTTCGTGTGAATCGTTCATTAGCTTTAACATTGCGCAAATTTAGAACCGTTCATAAGAAGAATTATTTTTATTGATAACAGTCAAAATCTTTTCTTTCTGAAGAAGGTAATAATGTAGCTGTAATACATTGTTATGTGAAGGAAGTAGGAGCATTTATTTGACAATAAAGAATCATCCATGCAAAAGCTTATTGCAGTACCCGTGTTACGAAGTAGTGAGACACCAACAAATTATTGGAAATAGATCATCTACATGAGATATGCTACGTGCAGCCAACAAAACACATGGCTGAAGGAAACCAGATGGCTTTTCATACGACTTGTAAGCCCTGCTTTTAACCGATAAAATATAACTTTTGAATTTGTTTATTAAGGTTACACTTGTAGTATAAGTGTTTTATGAAGTGTTTTTCTTAATAAAATATTTGGTTTTACCCCAAAAAGCAATATAGTAAGTAAGAAAGTGGTGGGGGAGAAATAAAATTGTTTGCCAAGAATGCTATGGGACCTTACAGAAGTGCCCCGCTGAAAACGGAAGAACTACATCAAAGGGTAAACGTGTGAAATATTAAGGCCGTTTATTACATTAAAATAAAAACTTGTAACTATTTCATAAGTTAAGTATTTTACTTAAAGGTTAAAAATTAATCTATAAAATCAAAAACCTTATACGTTTTTTTTTTAATTTTTCTCAAAAATATTATCGTCTTTCTAATATTTTGGTAGAGTAACTCTATCGACTATCATATAAACTTTGTGTCCGTCAACTATTTTTATAAAAATTTCCTCTACCATTCACGCCTACATTTCCGTTTGATTCTGATCAACTTGCGCAAAAAAGTGTGAAATTAAAATTTTATTTCAAACCACAAACTATGTAACTAAATTTCAATATAAATGCCTCTTAAAGTAAAATAAAATTTATAATTAGACATGTTTTCATTTTTATAATTTGTTAAAGGTTTCCCAAGCAAAAGATCTGAATTTCAATCCATTTTATTGTTCTGCTAGATTGACGGCACTTCCAATCTTTCATGAATTTATATTTTGAAATTTATTGTCAAGGAGTGTCACAATGAATTGTATAATGCGTTACTGTGATGAAAGCGTATTAAAAGTATGGAGAAATCACACGGCAAAGTGGGTAACTGTATGGAATTTATGTGAGACAAAATTCACATAATCTGACAAAAATTCACGGATTGATTAAGATGTTCGAAGAAACGGCAATAAATTTCTTGGCCATTCTCGTCGTAGTCGATCTCAGAAAAGTATCGTCGTCTTGAGAGTTAGGGATCGATGTGATTCTAGGGATACAAACTTCCCGTCATCCAAAAAAATTGGCCATTTTAAGAAGAAAATTGGCCATTCAAATGATACAAGAATTACACCCAAAAGAAAATTTGAAGCTCCGAGAGTATGTCAATTGGATGTTGGGAAAATTAAGATGTGATGGTGATTTTTCGAGGAAAATCATCTTTAGCGATGAGATTTTAACTGAACGAGTAGATCAATAAAGAAAATTGTTGGAAGATGAATAAAGAACCTTCAACTAATTTAAGAGAAGACAGCGTATTTATAACGAGCGCCTGTTTGGTGCTAAATTTGAGATAACGTAGTGAATATGCCATTTTTTTTTTTGAGAAAATGAGATCGGAGATCTCATTTTCTCAAAATGGAAGAGTGAATGGTGAGCGATATCTCGCCAAGATAATGGTGTCTTTGTGGCCTCAACTGGACTTTATGGTACCAGAAAATTTGCGAGTTAAGATAGATGGCGCAATTGGTCATATTGAGTACTAAATAACTGTTTTAGTGGAAGAAAAATGTCCTGCCCATCTTAATTCAACCAACGGTTTTCATGACTGGCTACCGAAATAATTTAAATCCATGCGACTGCTTGTTTTAGGCGTTTGTAAAATGTTATGATTATATAGATATACCACAAATAACTGCGACCCTTAAACTTAGATTCAACATATTATGCGAAATTGAGTCGTAATTTCGCGGAATGATCACCGAAATTTTTATTGAAATATGAAGAGTATGCCAGTAGTGATGCGGACGGATATTTGCCTGATATTGTGTTCCACAATTAACCGCAGTAATTGGATTTTGTATTAAAATAAAAATATCTTTAATTTATTACCAAATGATGATTTTTATTAAAATATTAAATCTTGAAACCTTCATGAGATATTTTTTATCAAAATATTTGAAACTATTTTTTAAAATAATTTTATTTATATTCGTATCAACAATTAAAGTCATTAGCGACTTATCACTTTAATGTAAGTGTATCGGTGAATTTGTAGTCATGAACAAACTCAGGTTGACTACTCCTGAAACGTGTGGTTTATTGAAACCCAACCATCAAAGAACACCGGCATCCACGATCTAGTATTCAAGTCCGAAAATGTTTGAAACTGTTTAATAATATACAACAGTAACTTTTTAATAATAATCTGCTTCAGTAAAACAAATGATTGTTGAAAGATGTCTTGCTAATCTAATTTGAGTAAGAGGGTTCTAAAATCAGTTAAAAATTTTAAATTTGTCTCAAACGACAACTTTTAGAAATACATTGAAAATACTACGGGCATTATCAACATATAACATTAATTGATCGGAAATAAGATAACAAAAATTCGCTTATTGGCATTAATATAGTTAACATAACTATCATTGAAGAAACGTTCCTTCCAGAATAATTCATTAATCCATTATCATTATTTGAATTTTTCAAACAAAATTAACCAGATTAATCTTTAAATAAGTAATTTAAATTTGTTTGATCAAATTTTAAAAGTATGTAAGATACATAGCACGAACTAATTGGTCTGTCTGCCTTACAGTAAAATATACATTGTAATATTTTAGGAGAAATGTGTGAACTAAAGATTTCTTGCGTTAAAGAACAGGGTATACAAGTTGCAAGAGTTTTCTCTCCTTAATCGACTAGAAATTGTCCATAAAAGTTGTTTCTCCCTCATAGTTCAAAAGAATTGTATAGGCTACTCAAATACTAAGTAGTACTCATGTAGTTTATTCATCCTTTGATTCCTTGTTTTTAATTTTTTATCTCAAGTTCAGTTAAGTGTTTTAACCACTTCTTGAGGTGAATTCCCTTATTATTACAGTTATTATTTCGTATAAATTGTGAATTATCGTTCTTAATCTTAAAACTACAGTTTTTTTAGTAAATCAACCAGTTAAAAATTGATACAGATGTTCTACACAGACGATTAGTTTTAGTAAACTTCGTTAACATTAACAAAAATAAAGATAAAATTAAGTATACATTTTTATTTCTAGCGCCACTGTCTTTAATTTCAATAATGATTAAAATAAATTAGCCTTAAAATCAAAATTGTATGTTATTTTTATTTCCGTGTACGAAAAAATGTTCTTTTTTCAATAACTAAACAGAAATTTTGTTTTTAATTTTTTTTTTGAAAAAGAAATGCGACTAAATAAAATTAAAGTAAATAACTTCTCTTAAAATAGTTTCAAACTATGAAAGTAGTTTAACGCTGTTATGCCTAATTTTTTTTCATTAATTAAAAATATAAAATTATAAAACAATTTTTACTTAAAAACTTCAGTTACTTCCTATTTATCCGACTACTAAGGGAATGTATATATATATGTATATATATATATATATATGTATACGTATGCAAGAAAATCGGCTTTTCCCATATGACAGAAAAATAATTAAGAAACACTGCGATTGAGATGTGTGGAAAATGCTGCACCAAATTAACTGGAAAATTAAAGCTAATGGACAAGATCAAGGATTACTTGACTAATGGATCACAAAGTTTATTTTACTGTTAATATAATACATATTACGTATCCAGTGAATTTATTTATTTTTTTTGTATGTATTAATGCTGTTGGATTTTAACAGTGTGTGGCTACGTAAATTGAAGATGAAATGTTAACTCGGCAAAGTTCAATGCCGTGATGTTAACGATGAGGAGAGTAGAACATTCACGAGCTTACCTGAATAATAACGATATTCCACAAACCAACAATATACGGTACCTAGGTTTGCGCCTGGAACGTCGTATGACATGGAGAGGCTACGTAAGAGCAAAAAATAAAGCAACTAAACATTAAGTTTAAGCAGGTTACTGAACACGGATCTCAGTTGTCTCTACCAACAAGTACTTTTTTATAAGGTGTTCTTAAAACAAATATAGACCTACGGCATTCATCTCAAGAGTACAACTTGTAGCAGCAACGTCGAGGTCTTCCAGCGGTTCCAGAACAAAATGCTCAGGAACATAACTGGTGATTCGTGAGTAATAATAAGATCCACGTGTATCTGGGATCCCGTATGTTTATAAGGAGACTGTACGTCTGAGCTCGAAATATATCTGTAGACCAAATACGTATTTGAACCATCATTCAAAAAATTTGTTAGAAAATACGGAGACAACTCAAAAAGTTGCACGTGTTGGACTTGTGTAATGCAACCTGGTGGCAAAATAATAAAGATTAAATATCTCGACTAGGATAATATTATGTAAACTAGGATGATAATAAGTTTAATGATAAGATGATTGTGCTTATTTTTGAGTTAACTCATTTATAATTGTTTCGTTGTTTTATATTGGCCAATTATTATTTTAATTTAATTATCTGTTGTTTAATCGTCTTAGTGTGTTTCCAGTCATGTATTGTGTTTTCCAATTATTTGATTGCAACTTATGTATCTATTGTTGATACATAAAATTATTTTTATTTTTCGAAGAATATCAGTGGACGCTTTCCTTCAAGTAATTATTTGTGGTATTATACGATTTCCTTATATGGTTTCACATAAAAGGGACCGATTGTAAATAAAGCATTTCAGCAAAAAAAAATTAGTACTGTTAAAATTTTTGAAGAATACAATTTTTGAAAATTGTACATCGAATAACATGACAAATTGGTTCTTCTTCTA
Source organism: Lycorma delicatula (assembly GCF_047948215.1). NCBI lineage: Eukaryota > Metazoa > Arthropoda > Insecta > Hemiptera > Fulgoridae > Lycorma > Lycorma delicatula. The sequence goes on along the minus strand of NC_134455.1, from coordinate 209,994,062 downwards.
ATGAATGGCATTATAAATTCCGTAATAATGAATGGTACTATGACGTGAATTTGATGAAAAATCTGAAACTCAACTGTGTTTACAATTTACTACCACTCAACGTCCAAAAATAATTTCTTTATCACTTCTTTTTTTAAACTTTTAAAATAATAATTTACTAAGCATTGTGTTTCTCACATTTCTAAGGTCAAATTGTTATTGTAAAATTACTGTTAAATCTATTTTCACATGTTTTAAAAACATTCTGACATACGAATATAGTGTGGATGTGATACCCTACATATGGTTAATGTATAATTTGCATGCAAAGGGAATATGAAAGAGATAGCAAGAGTAACAGGTCGCGTGATTGAGGTTGAAAAGGATTATTAATGAATTCGAAAACAGTATAATATGCTGCAGTGGATTGCGGATAGTTTATCCCTTTGGTATGAACTGAAATATAAGGGGCAGCGTTAGGTAAATTCGAATTGATTCTTGCATTACCATGCACCAGTAAGCCAGTTTGGTTAGATAACAGCATAGGAAATGCACCCGCAGGGTAGCTAGCACAAAACACTATATGAACATATTCTGTACTTCTAAAACGCAGTTTTATTCAAAACATAATTTCTTTTTAAATTAATATCACCAAATAATAACTGTAAAAAAGAGATAACAGTTATAATTCATTTTTTAAAAATCATTTTAGTAATATTAATTCTAATGTGTTTACAGATAAATGAACATTTTTAATAAAAAAATAAAATAAAGAACACAATGCATGAATTCTTTTGCAGAGTAAACTTGCTTTATAAAACAATAAACTGAACAATTTAACTCTTAATTCTAAACGCAATAAATATAATCAGACATTTTCTATGTACTAGAGCTATATACTATTTGTAATGCAATATATTCTCGTATTTAGCATTACTATTCTAAATATTTTCAAAGTATGGCTCAAAGTATTTTTTTGCTTTTCTAAATCTGTTTAACAATCAATAATGTCCGACTAAAATTTGCCTGTGTTTTATGGTACATGCATACAATTAATAAAAGTGCCCTCCATTTTTGTCCAGTTTGGTCATTTATTAATATAGAAGGTAATCTGGATTATTAATCCAGATATAAATACAGATTTTCCAAACAATCTCATTCTAATTCCCTTAAATAATTCCCATACTGCTGGTGATTGTACGTGCTGAATCCTTTATTCCCGAGTTATTACATATTGTATAAAGATGGCTCCTTCTGTACATGTAACTTTTTTTAGTTCAGATACAAATCTCGCCTTAATTTCTTAATACCTTCCAAAAACTTTATATTATTTTGATCTTAAAGGTTGTGACTATCTTCTATTTAAGACTTAAGTTTATCTGTAAATTGTGAAACATTGAATTCTGTATCTAATTAGTAATTAATAACGTACTGTATGTACATTATTAATTAGTTAAGTACATGTACTTAATTAATAATTTTGTAATATTAGTTATTTTTAAAATCGTTATCTTTTTAATAACTCAGTTGTGTAATTTTCTGGCTTCATTATAATAAATTTAATTTCCTGCTTTTTCTTTTATTAACTTATTTAAATTCTTCAAACCAAACAAAATTCTCATTGTGATTTCAAACGCTAGAACTTTAAGCAATCACAACGAGGAAGGAGGAAGGAATGATTACATCTTTCAAGTGTAATTAAAATGCAATTGCTTGTTGTATTCAAATATAAGTTACATATCAGTCTCTAAATGTACGGCAACATTAGGGGTATTCTTGGGAGATAAAACCTTTTTTTAATGAAATAAACAAATAATTTTTCTATTATCTCTATTCTTTTTATTCCACATAAGCGACAATTAATTTTATTAACGTAGGTATAAAAATTAAGGAGTATTTAAAATTCCTAATGAAAGTTGCCATTAAAATATTTATTTATTACATTATTAAAATAAACAAAAAATTGAAAATCCTACTTCAAAGATATAAGTGAGTTTTCAGTTGTCGAGGTTGACAGGCGTGTTTAGTGAATGCTTCTAAAATATTTTTGAATTCTGTGAAGTAATTTACTTGTGGTGCTAATTTAAGATCTGGGTTGTATAATAGAAATTATTATTTACTGTGTCTTTCTTATTAATGCCAAATAAAATATTTTTTAACCGTGTCAACGAGTCTAATTAAGCCATATAACTTACATTACCCCGCCAGCCTCCGTGGCGCGAATGGTAGCTTCCTGGCTTTTCATCCATAGGTCTCGGATTCGAATCCCGGTCAGCCATGGCATTTTCACACGCTAAAATGCTTGTCATTCATCTCATCCTCTGAAGTAATATCTAAAGGTGGTCCCGGAAGTTAAAAAACAAAACTACATAACCTGTTGCACGGCGCGTTGTTATGGACCAGCTGCTAACTGTTCCTAATAGCAACAGCGATACGACATGTAATCACTAATGTAGTGGGCAACAGAAAACGGGGATCTTTAATGTGTTTAAGCAGAGACACTAGAAAAAAAATACAATGTAAACTAATTAGAGATGATATTTTCGAGTACACACATGTATAAGTGACGTCACGAGGTGTGAGAGGAAAAATGACATTACAGCTTCACATGCAGATAATCTACTGTGGCAGATCGTACCACCTTTGCCCACATCGAAGGTATTGCAAACCAATCATACAAATGATTTACCACTATCCAATCAGTTCGAAATCAACCCATGAAGGAAGCTAGCTAGCAACTCAAACAAAAGAAAGATATTAACCCCCTCCAATAGTGCTATATGGCATTACTGACAAAATAAAACTCCATGAGTTGTTAGAAATAGTTATGACTAAGACCTACTATATATGTACGAGTAATTAATAATAAGCAGCCACCAATAACTTCGAAAGACATTGATGCTTACAAAATAACTATTCAAGTGATCTGGGAGCACAACTTTATAGTACACACTTAAACGAGACGATATGAGAGAGCGTTTCGGCTAATGCTAAATAATCTACAGTATTCAATACCTATTGAAGTGATCAAGAAAGGATTGAAAATCAAAAGCAAAAGGGTTAAGAGGATTATCAACGCCTTCTATTAGATAAAAAAAGAACCGTTACCTAATTTTTTTGTAAATTTAGAAGCTCATGAGAAGGACAAGAGAGATTAGGTTTGAAATACATTGCTAATTGTAGTGTTAGGTTTAAAACCCCCAAGGGATCTCCTGAAATAGTGAAATGCATGCGTTGCTAGCAATACAGATATACTAAGAACATTATTTCGGCCATATCGCTGCATGATACGCTAGGGCAGCCACGGAACTTCAGATAGCCAAAGTCAGAAAAAATCACTCCGGTTACTTGTGCGTTATACCATTTAGATTACGATGCTACTTGCAAAGTGTGTAAGGTACTTAAAAATGTCTACAAAGAAAGGAGAAACAGGGAATGAATTACGCACCAAAACTAGTCCCTCTACAGAATCTCAAGGTATGTAGGACAGGTTCTTTGACCTAGATCTTGCTAATTCCCCCTCACTGGGTCAGTGAACATTTAAAAATTTGAATGCTCATCCGATAATTACTTGATTATTCGTTCCAATAATCACTCCCGGTCTTTTGCTGAGGCAGTAATAGATCATATGGTGGTTCTATAACTGAAGACAAATTTCAAAAGTTGATGTCTAATATTGAATTATTAATGCAACAAATTGGAAACCTAATAGGTCTGCATAGGAAAATAATTTCTAAGATTTGATAATGATGAGGTATTTAAAAATTGCGACGTGGAATATGAAGGACGTGGTTCATAATGGTATTATGAACTGAAGAAAAGAACTGGAGACGTTAATCTTTACCGAATTATTAGATGTTACCGTTACCTCCGAAACTCATTTTACTGAATGCAATTATCTGAATTTTCGAGATTTTTCAGTGTACGCGACTAACTATCCAGATGGGAGGGCGCATGCGTGTATTGCGGTTCTGATAAAAAATGGATTAAGGCATAATCAATTCCTACCATTTAGGATCGTTCACATTCAGGCAACTTCAGTTGATATATTGAACTGGCTTGGGCCTGTAAGCCCAGAACATTCTACATGCCACTCATCATGTGGTCAAAGATAACATTTTTTGACTACTTTGACACACTTGGTTACCAGTTTTGCGGGAAGATACTGTAATGAAAAACATGTACCTTGGAAATGTAGACTCATAACTCCTCATGGAAGAGCCTTAAAGAAGTCTGCTCAGAAGATACGGATTAACATTATTTCTGGACTACAACCAATTTATTGGCCATCAGATCCAACAAAATTTCTTGACTTGGACTTTTACATCAGGTAGGAAGTTTCCTCCTTTTAGACTGATGTGTAAAGCCAGTTATTTTTACACAGATTTGAATACTATATCGTGGATACCGGTGTTCTTTGGTGGTTGGGTTTCAATTAACCACACATCTCAGGAATGGTCGAACTGAGAATATACAAGACTACACTTCATTTAAACTCATACATATCATCCTCTGAAGAATTATCTAAACGGTAGTTACCGGAGGCTAAACAGAAAAAAAGAAAGACAGAAAAAAAAATGATTAAGATTCCACTTACAACCAGTGATCTGTTCTTCTAACTTTAGCATAATGGATATAAGAAAGAATTCCCCGATCCTCCATAGTAAGACGACCGACTAGGCGTTGAATAGAAGATTAATTACCTATGGATGTATATTGAAGTGCGCAGATGCTATCGATGGTGCGATACAATGTTTGACGCCAACCATAAAGGCGGCAGCATGGCTTTCGACACCCGGGGAGAGACAAGAGGTGCAAGAAGGAAGAACTTACCCTATTGAAGTGGTGGACCTTATTACCATTAAAAGAAGGATTAAAAAGAGATGCCACCGCTTTGGGAGATCTGAGAATAGAACGGCTTTGAATATAACTGCTCGGAGGTTAAAGAAATTGCTAAATTCAATTGAAAATGAGTTATTCAGGAGCAACTATGAAAATCTTTATTCTTTTATCACAGATTATTCTTGTTTAAAGTCACAAAGAAGATTAAACAACCTCCGCTGGCATTTCCACCTTTAAGAACATTGAAAGGATGAACTTGTAATGATAGCTGAATGACTGAGGTCTTTGCTGCGCACCTGCGCAAGGTCTTCTAGCCGCATAAGATGAGGGAAGCTGAAGAAATAAGATGTTACTGATTTCTTGAATAGCCCGATTCCCTTGTGTCATCTTATTCCTTCTCATCTATAGAGATATCACAAGAATTTGGGAGAATAGAGCATTTTAAAAAGGCTCTCGGATTTGACTCAATCACTCACAAGATGTTATTTATGCTGCCATCATACTGTACATAACTCATATTTTTAATGCAATCCTTCACACTGCATTTACCGTCAGAATAGAAAGTATATAAAAAAAAACTTGTCTTGACCCCAGGCAAACCTGTACAAGATGTATCTTCTTAAAAACCTGTAAGCTAATTGATTATTCAAAGATATTTGAGAGGTTCTTCCTTGGAAGAACTGAACTATTTTAGTAAGCGAATTTTTATACTCGACCATCAGTTTAGGTTCAATAATGTTCATTCAACTATTGGAAAACACATAAAAATATTAGTGTCTGAAATGGAAGGAAATCGTTTTGCATTTTTGGCAGGTTTTGACAAGGTTTGTACTTTTAGAAACAATCAGCGGTGAATATTGAATGATTAATTTAATTACATTTAATCTGAAATAGATATAATTATACATGTTTTCTTGTGTAATTGTTTATTCATGTGTAATAATTTCATGACATAAGTCCAACGGATTAAAGCTACGATGTGAATGGACAATATAGGATAAGATATAAACTGAAAAAACTTAGATAAGATTCTCCACACAGGTTCAAAATGGAAGTATTGTTTGGAAGTTGATATTTAAGTGAAAATACAGCTGACTACAACAAAAGATCTTTTGTTAGTTTTTGTGGCTGAGCCAGATAAATTACATTAGTAATAAAAAAAATAAGAGGTAAATATCATCATGATGGTAAAAATAATCATTGAAGAGTGTGATTATACCACATAATAAAAAAAAAAAAATGAGAGACACTGAATCATTTTATAGTGGGAAGAGAATTAGAGTAATTTGTTGAAATCCTTATGACTGCTATTCTCAAGAATGAAATTAACAAGAGGTAAAAAGTAATGAAGAAACAAATAACATTCGTTACTGCTACTTGCTGATTATATTATTATTTCTGAAAAAGCAAAAGTGCAAATATAACTGGATGACCTGAGAGACAGAATTATAAAGTATAAAAATAAGTGTGGAGAAATCACGGTTGTTGTTACCAGAAAGGAAGAGCCTGAAAACGTAAAAGAGTGAAGTAACAGCAGTGAACGTTTATAGATTCAGTCGCAGTTTTCTTTTTTGGTGGATTTTTAACTACCATTTTCATTTCTTTTATCTACACATTTTCTAACCGATAATTTAAGTGATAAACACATTGATGTTAATCATGGTGTAATACTTAAAACATTTACTAAGCAAATCAGGTAACACCATTTTGGCCTTTTACCCTCGACATCAACTTCATTTAGTCATTGTTCACCTTGGTTAGATGTAACAGTGCTGATTTAGCATTTCAAAATACTATTAAACGGTATCAAGTGACAATCGCATTCTCCTCCAATATTATTTTCTATGGGTAGTATAAAAAAATTAAAGTTTCCCTTTCTCTGATACAGTTTGATAAAAAGGGTTGTCTATCGAATTTCTTTATTTGAATGCCTTCAACAAAATATAGTTTAATCGCTGATATAGCTTAAGCGGTTTTCGATAGTTAAATTTTAACTGCACGACTTTACAATTTAAAGTGAAAATTTCTTATATCACATCTTCGAATTCTTTTTTTTTTTAACAAACAAATTAAAACACAAAATTTAGAATCTCAGGAATCCATTGAATTAAACCTCGCCAAAAAGACAAGTCCAGACGTAAAGAAACACATCGAATTAAGAAAAAAAAGAAGATTATTAATGCATTTGCTTTGCAATCTAATTCGAGGCTAATCAGTTTTACTAAAACCAACAAGTCGATCAACGTTAACATTAATACATCCATCTGATGACGTTTGAGCGGTACGTTCTTCAACCTCTCTTAAAGTTGTTGTGTTCATCATTAATTGAGTGCATTTACGGCAGAATTCAGAAGTTTACAGACATTTTTTTTTTGTTAATTACCAAATATATTATAGACTACACTTTTTTATGAACATTAAAAGTGTTCATCACCAAGAATTAACTTCTGTTTTACTTATATATGGGGTCCAACAATTTTTAAACCGAAACTATTTAATTTGCTTTACTCATTTAATATGGTTTCAATATTACCGCTTACTCATTATTTTACCACCGTTTGTGCATGTTTGTTTATCAACTAACAAATATTAGATAATTAAACACTTTGTATTTGTTTTCTTTATTTACAGGAAAAAGGCAGAACTAATTTTAATAAATTAATACAAGGGGATGTTTTGACAATTTTTACACTATTTATGAACTTGGTTATGTTAAATTTTTAAAGATAATGTTATTTTAAACCTAAAATATAATTTGCCTTTAAATTATCTGTTCGTCTATAAGAAAAGATGTTGAGAAAATTAAATAGGAAGAGTGTAAAGACTGCTCTTGGGTGAGCTATGACCGTCTGTTATGCGAGAATATATATTAATTTTTAAATAAAGTTAGCTAATAAAATTTTCTAGAAGTTTTACATGAAAACATTTTGAGTATCTGAATGATTTTTCACCACATTTAGTTATCATACAACTATTCGATAGTAAGTACTGATAATGAAAGAGTAAATCCTCAATTGTTTTATGTGATCAGGTAAATTTTCGTTTCAGATAACATTCCCCCCCTATCTGAAATCAACTTGCTTCTGAACTACCAGAATTTTCTTTAAAAAACAAAATTGTGTTGTTTTCTTTGTAAAAACAAATATTATATTTGGTAGTGATTAAGATTTAATCATATAAAGATTTTAAACAGGGGTTTAATTATGAAAATCTTCAGTTTTTATATTCTTTTTTAATATATTCAGAGATTAAGTAACATTGCTTAATGCCATGCATTTTGTGATACAAAATTAACCGTTTTCATGTAATTGTACCCATGCATGTATCATACCGCTTAGCATATTGTACAGAAAATTCAGTAAAATAATGCGAGTTCAAGAAATCTAATTAGAGCAGACATGTGAAACTTTTTGGATAGTTACATATATTTTAAAGATAAGCATTTAATTGTACAATTTTTTTATGTGTTTATTGTATCTTACGGCAAGAAATTTAACAGGATAGAAATCTTATCGAATAAAAAATTACTGTATTCACCAAGCCCGAAATCCAGATAATGGGTTTCTCACCAAATAGCACGAGCAAAAACTAGACTCAGAGGTTATCATGAAACAACGTTTGTCCTGAGAAGCAAAATATTTTGAATTTTTAAAATGATTGAAACAATTCAGAAGTTATAGTCATGTAAAATTTCCACAGGAAACCATAGACTTTGCAATTATAACAACCGTCTGTCAGAGCTTGATACTTCAATACGTTTTTCACTTAGAAGGTCAAATTAGCACACGTTATCAACCCTGACAACCTGTGCTAGGTAAACCCTGATAACCTGTGTTGGGTAAAGCGGCATCAATAAACATATAAATTACAATTTCCCGTTATTCTACCAATATTAGAGTCACTAAACGACGAAAAAATGAAGTCGATCGTTGGCGAGGGGTAAAAAGGGAAAATCCTACATTCTATCTGGGAAAAAAAAGAAAATAATGCATGAAGGTGATACGAAAAAGGTTACATAATTATGAACGTTTAACACTACTTTCTTAATGGAAATAACATTAACGTATGAAGGTTTTCAGTGCTAAGGAACTGAAATATCACATGAACGAAGAATAATCATAAAGAAACTGGGAAGATTATATAAAAACATTTTTAAACATATAGTGGCAAAAGAGAATGAATAAAATCGTGCAACAAAATAATTTACAAGCCTTTCTTCAATCTAATTTTGTGCATCATATAAAAGTATCAGATGTAGATTAGATTAGTAGGTAAGTAAGATCCGTGCAGTGGAAATTAGAATTATCAAAATAAAAATAATTATAAGTGAGAACATTACATCACAAATGATGCCATAAAAAAAAGGGTTGAGATAAAATGTATAGTAGATAATAATTAACAAATTTGAACAGCTTTTGGCATGTATATTAGGAAAAGATGAACAGCAAGAAAAAAAATTTACGTCCAAAGTAAAGAAATTAAGGTTAGGGGTAATACCAGAAAGCATTAAATGGATAGTCAGTAGGAAGGTGGAAGAAGGAAGATGGGAAGTGGAAAAGGTAATTCGGCAAAAATTGGTGGAGATTCATTAGTAGCCTGATTCATCGCCAAATACAGTATAATAATTTTGTGACAGATGTATTTTACCATCTAATATATGGTCGCTTAAAATTACATCAGAATTAGAGTAAATTACATAAAAACAAATACAGAATATTAAATAACTGTTTATCTTTGCCTAGTAGTAATTCACCCAGAAGTGACAAATATTTTGTTACCAAAAGTTTTCAATTTACCTTACTTTTACATTTTATTTTGTTCTCTTTTATTTAAGTTATAGTACTGGATATAAAGGAACGGTTAAGTTAAAATATTTCACTCGTTTAAAAGCATTATTTGCTAATATTTAAATTACAAAATATAATTATAATAAAAATCTGGATGAAATTAAATTTTTTAAACGCTACATTTTCCTTTTATATTATGTATGGGGACTTTATATATGTTATGGGTAAATTAAGGGAAGCTAAAACGAGCTGAGCTGACCGCTTTGATGAAAGCTTGCGGTTTACATACGACTGAATACAGCTCTACGTACGTATGTGTATATGTATTTAGAATATGTTTAAACAGGGATGGCGTTTGAGAATCCTCTTTGTTAAGGGCGGAACAGGGCAGGTGATGGGCGTAAGTGCGCGGTGACCAGGTTTAATCGTGGAAGGAGCGGGAGGGTTGTCGGGGTGACGTGTGATACTGAGCAACAACACTGCCAACCGTTCCAATTTAAATCTCCCTTATATTTTCACCGACTGCTCCCAAAATAAATTTTCTATGCACTTTCCGCTTAGAAAAAAAAAGTTTATTATTACTCTTTCTAAATTTTACACAAAACAATAGCAATTTTTTCTTATAAAATTATTCTATTTTGTTCATTTATTTCCCGGCAACGAAAATAAAACTGACAAAACATTTTCTCTCTAAAATGGAAATACGTAATTTAAAAATCTATTAAAATTGTAATTGAATTTTTATTCGGAGAAGAGAGGATAACAAATCAATCGTTTTGTTACATGATTATTTACAAGGAAAGGTAGTATAAAATGTATTAAATGCACTACGTTTCGAACGAAAATTTATTTAATTGACCAAAAAATTAGATTGTAAGTAATCTAAAATATTGAGAATCCGTAAAATGTGACGTGTAATAATATTTTTAATTTATTTTTTGAGATGATAGTCTGAGTACAGTATTTGAATGATTTGATGAATAAAGAATTCGATATGAGTATCTTATTAATTTCTTACATTTGAATGTGAAATACTGTGTTGATCCAGTGTAGCATGATCTATTTAAGTAGGTCAAGTATCAATTACAAATTTTCAAAGCAATCATATAGATTATTTTCTCAGTTCCAAACACGCTACATTTAATATAATTTCGAAAATCACTATTCTAAAGCAAAGGAACATATTTTTCCATGATTTAAACTTTCCACCGTAATATTTATGAAATTATTTTTTCGTTATTTTTAGACATTGTCATAGTAGTGTAGATGACCCATAATCTAAAATTATATTGATAATAAAATTAAGCATTGCATAAACTCTTGTATATATGTAAACGTTGTATATATCATTTTGTATATTTACAAAGTAAATAAGCGAATAAATCCACATGTTATTAATTATCTGCTTTATTATAAATAAAAATATCCAGTCTGTATGAGAACCTGATTTTTTTTTTTAATTATTTCCTTTCTTCGACCAGCAAGATCTTCATGTTCCATAAGAGAAATCTGGCTATTACCAAAGTTACTTGATTAGTTTCCTCAGTAAACCTGCATCAGGCTCCCCATATACTAAACGAAGGATTCCAAGTTGAAGGTTAGTTTTGGGAAGTAGGGGTACTACCTGAAAGCATTAAATGGATAGTCAGTAGGAAGGTGGAAGAAGGAAAATGGGAAGTGGAAAGGTAATTCGGCAAATATTGGTGGAGATTCATTAGAAGCCTGATTCATCGCCAAATACAGTATAATCATTTTGTGACGAAGCATCTTACCATACTATCTATTAATTGGAGGTATTTATTTTTATTTTTAGTTTGAGGTTAGAATCAGTAAGGTTCCTATCTGACCTTTCTCGCAGTGTGGGAAAAATTTTGCCTGAGTCAAAACACGCCGACCCTTTGCCTCAGATTCAGGCACAGTAGTAGTAGTAGTAGCTTTGAGACGTGATGCACCCGTTGTCACCGTTTCGGAACGGAACGCAAGGATGTCGGAGGGTGCAATACCCTCCTATTTTTCGCAGTATACGGACTTTCGTCCTTTGCTGCTGGGTGATTCTATTTCACTGGCGGTTATTAATAGTAGTTGGCATTTATTCGTTTGGTGAAGTTTGGATTGCGTTCCGATCCAATGGATGGTTTGTCGGTAGGGGCCCGGCGGAACGATTTGCTAGTAAGCTTATCTTCCGTGACGCGCTCCATTTCAGCCAAGAGTTGGCTGAAATCCTTAGTATAAGGTGGCGTCCTCTCATAAGGAAAGGGACGTCGGAGGCGATTTTTGGGCCTACTCTTATTCATTTACTTAATTCAATTCAATTTAACTTGGTCTGAATTAAGGAAATGTGGTTGGATGGATTGCTCTGGGGTGTTGCGCCTCAGAGCTATCTCAGTCGGTAGAAGTATGATTTGCGGTTTACTATTCTGAGCGCGATATACTTCTATTAAGTATTAGATGTCTGCCCGCCGTAAGGGCAGGCAGGAGAGATATACATAACCCAGGTTGTTTTTCGTGCGCCCGTGCGCCGGGGTGGTGACAATTTTGAATAAGACGCCCCCCTATTATACTTAAATTTGAACTTGGTGCAGGTGCTGGTCCTGGTTTGGCCCTGTCAAAATATAATGGTCCGCGGAGGGTTTGGGGGGTCAGGTGATGGCTGGCCAAACACGCTTTCTTCTAGCTGTCCTTGCAGTACTTGTAGTTTTGCCTGAAAAAGAAAAAGCCCAAGCGCACAGCGTATTGAACTGTTGAATTGGTGATAAAGATTGCTCTTTTATCACCGTGGTATTTGGTGGTGGCGGGTTAAGGCAGTCAAGCTGCCGGATAGGTATGGAAGTGGGAGCGGAGTCACCGTTTCCTCTCCAGTATTTCTGTATATATTCTACAACTCTTGGTAGTTGGCAGGGTGATCTTATTTACAGAGTGTGCAGGGGGGCGGAGTACTTCTGTTCTTTCTTGGACAGTCCGCAGTACTGTTCCGCACACTTGACACAGCGGTATGGTATTTTTGTTTTTGGTATAGCCATACTACTGACAGTGCATACACTGTACTATAATAATATTTTCGAAAAAAGCATTTTGAGTGTGGGAGAACTCAGTAGGCTATTTTGACACGTCTAACAGCGCCCGTGTTCATTGAAACACACTTGGCTATGTCCGACAATCACAATCTTTCAAATAAAACAGTTGATATTTTTATAGGATGACCATCCATCCACCTTGCATTTTAGTACGTTGTCCGCCATACGTCCCGGAAAACGAACCGAATTTAAAGTTCTTAAAATCCAAAATAATTAGTTGCTTGAAGGATCTTTTTATAAACAAATTCAATATATCAGCAACGAATAAAACAATTTTCTTGTGTAAATACTCATCGAGTTCGTAATTCCAAGCGCTAACTTTTAAAACAATAAAAACAATAAAACATTTTTGTTGCAATAAATATTAGCTTCGCAAAAAACGGAATTTTTAATGGTTTTTCGGATTTTTTCAGTAACTAATTAACGAAATTCAACGTTTAAGGGCCTAGATAATAGGTTCTGCAAATGCTCACAAGTTTATTCAGAACTTTTTTGCCTAGGAAGTTTACTTTGACGTACAAAATTCAAAAACCTATTTTCACCACGTTTGAACAAGCGCCATTTTATCCAGTTAGCAAAACTTTTATCCGGTAGCATATAAACAAGTTATACTTACCGTAATCTATAACCCCACGTCCCTAAACTGTACTAATTTTTTAGCAAAAAAATCCCTATTGACTGCACTAAAAAGAACAAGACTTCTTTAATTTATATATACCCGAAATTCTCGAACTTTGATAGTAATTAATTCCAAGTGCTTTAGATAATTGAATTTTTACAGCGGATTTTATTCTGAGGTAAACCATTTATAGAATTGCATTTCATGTTATTCTGTCTTCACTTTCACTGTTTATGGACTACGTCTTTCTTTCTTTATGACATCCTTACTTATCTGAATTATATTGTAATCGTTCCCTTCTATACAGGTTTTGATGTAGCTACATGATTTATTTGTATTCTGCTAGTATTTGTGAATTAGACTTTCTAAAACATTTTTTTTTCAAATCGACTGAAGGTCCAAATCGTGCTACTGGTCAGAGATTCAATTACTAGTAGAAAGTAAAAGGGGTAATTTGGGACTATAGATTATCCAGTACCCTTTAATATAATATGTAGTTAAAAATCATGATTCCTTGCATCGATTAAGGTTGTACGAGAATAAAAAAAACGTTAGCCATAACATACGTCAAAAAGCATCAACAGGATTTACGAGAAATTACAATTGAAGAGATGACATTTGATTTTTGGAATGTTGTAGTCGGCTTTTGGGAAAAACAGATGACTATCTGTTACAAAGATGTATATGGTGCATTGTTAAATTAAAAATCGGTAATATAGCGATTTTATTACTAGAAGAAGTTAAGAAAAACAATTCTTACCCTTAAAAGAAAATGAATAAGAAGTTTCCCGTGCTTCGGAGGAGTTTTTAAAACAGTCTGATTTTCAAAAGCTTACTTTCTATAAAGTAAAGGGAATTGAGGTTTATCAGTAACTCTCCAATCATTTCCGAAATATTCGTCAAAAGAATCCAAATTGGGCGCGCGTTCAAGTACCTGGCTGCTCTAAAAAGGAGCCTACAATTTTGATCGAAGCGGAAATTTTGTGTTATACCGATTGCAGCTATTGGACCATTGGATAATATTGCAGTGGATCATTGCTAGCGTGCAAAATGGGTTTAAAAATGTTTCCTTTACTTTGCTCGCATGAGTCTGAAAGTTTTCCAATGGAGAATCTGATAGCAAAATCTACTACGTACGGCATCCAATGCCGACGGCGTGGCAATATCGTAGATGATGTTACACACTTGCCGAACTTTTTAATAGCTTAACTAAAGATGTATTAAATATATCCCCGATAACTTCAGATCACCTTCTGATAATAATAATTTTAAAGAAACTAATTTTTTTTTTAGCCATAGTGGGATAAGATGAGTTTATTTTCATTAAATATAATTCTTGCCCGGATTACTATAGCTTAAATAGCCCCAGTATTAAATCGATAATAATTTCTTCTGATTAATAAGCCTTAATAATTTTTAAATAGTTGAAATCATTATCTACCGAAATTTTGTTGCCAGTGCATAATAAAGGAAATAATAAAAATGTGTAAAATTACCGATCAATATCAATATCACCTTTTTTTAAAAAACATTTCTGTAACTGAAAAAAAAAATGTTATAATTACTTTTTTAAAAGTAATAAGTTCTTTCAAACTGAAAACTTGATTTATTAGTTGTAACACTGCAAATGCAATTTTGACCTTTGTAAATTAAATCTCGAATTGCTTTGAAGACAGTTATTTTTTGTTACTTTTTCGACGCAAATAAGCTACCTTGCTGCATTAGACATGATATGGTAATTTAAAATCTGTATCCATATAACATTATGAAGGGGGCTAACAAACTAACAACTGCTAGTCTAATTAATATCAATATTTCATCCCGAAGACCTTAGAGAAATGGATGTAGATCAGTTCATTAAATGTGTTGTAGTAAAAATTCCTAAGATTTCATTTCCAATGCGTTCCCGGCATCGATGAAACTGACTTCATCGTTGTTTACTAGTTTGTTGTTTAGTGAAGTTTGTAATCTTTGTAAATAAACGGAGTAGATTAGCAACATCGATAATATCACACGAATATTCAGTGCTAAATATAATTATCGTCTACCTTACGACGACTATTTACGTGAATGACCTTTCCAGTTAAACATGTCACCAAAAATCAAATTCTAAAACTCTAAAAATCAAATATTGATTTTTATTATATACTCTCCCTCATCGATCTTTCCCATTTATTATGTTCATGCATCCTGCAAAAGTATCGTTATCCCTATCGTAACTTACCTTCTTCTGGATTCTGAAAGAAGATTCCATATCCATTCATCTTCACTAGGCTGTTGATTAGAATTAAATTTAATAACATTTGACTAGATTGGAATTTATTCTAATTAAAATTGTTGCAGAATCAACAATCTGTAGGATTGTGGCACTGAAACAGTCTGCTCCTGTTGCTAAGGTTAATTCGTTTATAAAAAATTTACTATAACTCCATGTCCCGAACTAGCGGGATGCTATACATACGTATTATATGTAAATCGTTCATGATGTCGTCAGATTTCTTCGATAACTATTATATTTCAAACAGCTTTGTTCCCCTTTTTTTAAACCAATCTTAGTTCCTCAAATTCCTACTCTTTCATGAAATCTACAAATTTCGTATCCTTTCCACCTGTTTTAATCTTTCTAAAAGACTAACTAAAGGCAATAGGGAATCGCTTTTCTTGAAATGCAGGCTAGATTCGAACTTTTTCACATTAGAAGATATCTGTTTTTGATGAAATCATAACGCCGGCAATTTAGACAAATAAAGATTTAAAAAAAATTCAATTACATAAACAATATGGTAAAGAAAAAAGCAGGTTTATTCTATAATCATCGATTTTGTAATAAAATTCATTAATTTCCTAATCTGTGACTTTAATAGAATGATGCGATTACCCTCCATAAGTGCTTATCTTCTCCCGATCTCTTCTTTACTTGATAACCGTTCTTTCTATCCATCTCTAACGGACTATAATCACTAACTCTCGGTCAAAAACCATCATTTAACAAAATCGATCTCTATCAGGACTGGAATTCCTGTCTCAAACCATAAGCTACAAAGAAATGATTGAAAAATATCTAATAATTCCTCACTGGTTTAATGGAAGACACACCGAAATGCCTTGTCAACCAGGAAGACGAATATCATTTAAGAATTACTTTTAAGAAGAAAAAAAAAAAATTATTGAAAAGTATGTCAGGTTTGCTGAGATATCATTGAATCGCGCTGTCACTTGTCGAATGATGCTTTGTAGCACTTTCGTTATTGACATGGCAGAAAGGGCTTGTACCCAAGACTATTCCACAATTATATTGCAAAAAAACCCAATATCTCAAACGCTTCGACCGACAAGAAAGCATACCATTTGTATAAATATTCGTCCAGAAGTCACATCTTAGCAAACTCCTTTTCAATCAATATACATTGAATTTATAATAACATTGCATTCAACAATCTCTGATCTCTACTAATCAGATGTTCGGTTTATAGCGGCGTATCGTGGCTATGCCACTTTAGTACAGGCTGGTGATTGCGATGTAAGTAACATTAACATTGATTAGTGATTTTATTAAGACAATATTAACAATTTGATTGAGACCTTATTTTCAAATTTAGTTGTGCGTTGCTTTGTAATATATATTGGTAGCCAGCAGTCCAAGACTGTTCTGATACTAATGGATTCAATCGGAAAGTTATATTGCTTAGAAGCATCAATTTTCTTCTGACCTGTAACTTAAATTTAAGAATTATTGACCTAACTTTAAGTTTTTTTTACGAACCTAAATTTAAGAATTAGAGACTTCAATTGATAGGCCGTTCACTCCTAAATTTCTTTATCGATTAAGCAGATCCACAAACTGTTACAATGCATTTATTTATCAGGAAGGGAGAAATCTTAGCAAAGGTTTCACCTTCCTCATTGTACCTAACTACACGAAAGTTTATGTACATATGAATATTTGACACACTCCTTAACGTTTCTGGATTCCTTATCATTGGATATATCTTCGTCTGATAAGGTCAACTGAATTCATTTTAAAACCCCATTTTTGCTTGTTTTGTCCAGTGGACCAATTACTACCAAAAATTTATTATTTGGGATTGTCATACGGTTCCCACGAGGACCGGCGATTTAAAAGACCACTCTAGCAGAGTGCGCGCGTAGAGGAGCTGGGTCTGCTTGCAACTGGGTTCATCCTGGTGCCCAGAGGACATAGTTTGAGGCTCACTACTTAGAGCTATCTTCCCATCGACACGATAGTTTCCACCTACGTTCACGGTTAAGTTTCGTGGGATGTCGCAATACCACATAATGCAAGTATAAAAAAAAACGTTGTAAGATGTGTTGCTGTGTAGCGGTATATGTTGTAATGTTTTTTTGTGTGGTGTGTGTATGTGTATGGTGTAAAAGTTTCGGCAGCTCAATGTGTAGTGAGAAGAAAGCTGCATAGGCTAGTGCCGTGGGGACGTCAAACCCCAAATTCTTAAAGAGTAAGACTCCCCGCCGGGAGTATGTTCATAATCGTATCAGATACGACATACTTTATCAAAAGTAAAAATTTACATGAATCCTACGACTTTATTTATCAGCCTAAGTGGTAATTTTATACACTATTTGAAGTATAAAAAACAAAAAAAAAAATTATAAATAAAATTTAAGGAAACTGTGACGGATAAATCATTTCTATGAATATTTGAAAACAAATAATTTTCTGTTAATTTCCATGAGTTTGAAAATTGTATGCGATTAAATAAATGTGTGACGTATTATATCATAAAATATGAAATATTTCAAATTTTACAACGATGCGGCAAACTGTCAAATACAGTGACATTTGGTAAATAATAATTTACGTTTTCGGAGCTTATCAGGATCTCTGCGGTAATGAGACATGTCATAGAGCCAAGCTATTTTTTTGAAAAAAAAAAAAAAAAACATGTATCTATACACTTTCCAATTATTTTACACGTCAGTTAAGAAGTAAATAAACTAATACAAGAGTTTGAATTAAAAATTGGATATTTATGTGATCTTTTGGTACACTACATGCAACTTCAACTTTCTTCTTCACGGACACTTTAAAATTACCGGTTCTCTGAATTTATTGCACTCTTTTTTCGATTACTATGAAATTTTTTTTCTAACTTGTCTTTTACTTACCTGACTGTAGCCTCGTTGATGTAGCATCGTTAGCTGAATTGTTTCATCTTTTATGAGCTTGTTTTTAAACAGTCTCTATTTTAAATAATAATCTGAAAGGTTTTATTATGTACATAGTTTATACACAATATTTTATTCCAAATGTGGCAAGACTGAACTTCTCTCATATACGTATAATAAAACCTGATGCGGTTGGAACTAACTAATATTAGCATGAGAAAATTTTTAAATTGTGACTATGTGCAATAGTAAACTTTCTTAGTGAATGGAAAGGTATCACTACGTTCCAAATTTTGGCAGTAAATTTACCAGAACACCTCGAATTAGAAAGTTCTTTATTTCTGCTTTGACTTCTCTTTCAGCTTTTTGGAAATTTTTACACAGTAATAACTTTTTGGTCAACTTGAAAAAAGCAAAAAAAAAAAAAAACGGTGGTTTAATAAGACTTCAACCGACCTTATCAGCTGGAGGTATTTCCAGTGATAAGGAATCGAGAAACGTTAAGGAGTGTGTCAAATATTCATATGTAAGCTTCGTGTGGTTAGGTACAACGAAGATGGTGAATCCTTTGCTAAGGTTTCATCCTTTCTGATTAATAAATGCTTTGTAGCAGCTTGTAGATCTGCGAAATCGATAAAGAAGTTTGGAGTGAAAGCCCTACTAATTGAAGTTTCTAATGAAGAGCACTGTTTGAAACTCCTAGCCCTGACATATAAGGGACATAATAATATAATAGTACAAGAGAAGTATTATAGTGGAGTCCCGTAACACGCTAAATTTTAGCAAAGGAGAGATTTTGTTGTGACTTGGCTGAAGTTGAGTTATCGGTAATTATGGAAGAGCAGGCAATCACATCTATGTTGAGGAACGGAGAACATTGATGGTGTACCACCATCATCATTCTACAGTGATTTTTTAGTCCTGTTACCCAATTTTAAATGTAATTTAAGAAAGGGAAATTTAGGTGAAATGATTCTTTTACACTCGCGTACGATTTCGTAGGAAAATATTTTTCAAGAATGAAAACTCGTTGTTCTGTGGTAAAAGACATTCTGCACACAATGCCGTATCTATACCGGTTGAGTAGCTCTACCAATTTCGTGTCACAAAACAAAATTTCCCTTTCTTAGAAAAAATTACCAGACATTAACAATTGGGTAATAGGACTACAAAATCACCCTGTAGTTCTGACCTTTTCCAGAACTACCGTTCTTGACCGAATAAAGGTAGGTTACATTTCTGTTCGTGTACGACCATATATACCAAACTCTACACGCTGCTTCCAGTGCCAGGGTTTAGGTCACACCAAAATTGGTTGCAAAATGATTTGCGTACGTTGCAGCTGTATGGGACATGATGATAGCAAATGCGCTCCAGAAGAAAAATATATAAACTCTAAAGGTCTAATCAGCAAGGTTTAGGGAGTGCTCTGTTTTATAAGAAGGAAAAGGCCATATTGAAGAATTAAACTGAGTAGAAAGTGTCGTTTCCGGTGGAACGTTGGTAATAAAGAAAATCCCTGATCATGAGGAATCCTGTACAACATGATATTAGATTTTTACAACCTCTCACAAACACTGTACAAAAAGAGAAAGAATGTGCATCATGTAAAGAACTAACAAAATTGGTAGAAGCTTTAACAGAACTAGTAAAATCCCTCACATCTAATATTGCAGCACTGGCAAGAAGGTACCTTCTGCAAGAAAGACCGATAGTGGTTTACCAAAAAAATGTTCAGTCAGTATACCACCACATCAGATTCCTGCTGCCCCGATTACGCAGTAAACTACTAAGACTCCTGTGAGGAGATCTATAAAAACATCATAGTCTGTCACAGCATCTCCGTTCTCCCAGGCTTCCAAGTCCCTTCCACTATCTCGAGGTCTCTACGAGGTTATGGTGATGGATAAAGTGCCCGAAGAAACAAAGCACTTCTTAAAGGTTATAAAATATAATAAAAAATCTTATTGTATTTCAGAAATAACTGCACGCAGTTTTTGTAGATAACGGGAAAAAAGTTATTCTTTTGGGTAGAAATATTAAGTGAATGTTTGCGATCTCCGATCTTCCCGCGAGGATGTTGAAATCCTATTATAGGAGGGAAATACATTAATACTGTGTCTGCAGAAGACTCACCTCCATCCCCAGGACAAAGTGTCTTTTAGCGGTTATATCTGTGAAAGATGCAACCATCATACTGAGGCCAGAGGGCGTGAATGTGTAGCTGTTACCCTGAAGGAAATCGTATTAGCAACACGGATTCCCCTGCAACGATGGGAAGCTGCTCGAAGACGTAATAATCTGTTTAGAATCGTGGTGTAAAACGATTGGAGTCATGTTTTCTCCGTAGAGAATGAAATGCATTTACTTTTCACGCTTGAGGGAACATGTTGCCACTCACCTATTTTTACTTGGTGAAACAGTTAAAGCTTGCACGTGGGTTACATTTCTAGATTTGTGGTTTGACCAATGACTAACATGGGTAACACATGTAAAGAAGCTGAAGTTACAATGTCTAAAAATATTAGACATGCTGAGCTTCTATATAATAATCACTGCAGAGCCGATCGTCTATGAACCTTGTGCCTCTATCGAGCTCTGGTCCATTCCCGCTTAGACTATGGCTGGGTTGCTTATTCTTCTACACCTGTTCCGCTCTAAAAATGCTCGATGCAGTTCATCATTCATTTATTTCTCATGTTACAGGTGCATTTCTCTCAAGTCCCGTGATAAGTCTGCTAGTGGTCTTTAAAATAGACGAAACCAAACTACATGCTTCTATGTACCTCTCATTAAAGCGCAACAAAATCATTCTAGTTTTGCTGCGATGTTCTCCAACCAGCATGTTAATCGATATGAGGAACGCCCAAGATCTACTGCTCTGCTACTCCCTAGAGTTCTTCTCCTTTTCTTAACTCTAAATTTACAATTGCCTCCAGTTCTTATTGTTACGCAATGTTATTACCCACGTTGGCTGCCTTCTATCGTAAATTATTGTTTTCGTTTTCGTACATATTCTAAAAACTATTTTAAAAACGGCTCTAAAAACATTAATTCTGTTGGTTATGCTTTTGTGGTTGGCAATAAAACATATATTTTTGGTTTTCCCAGCATCTTCAGTGTTTTTGTCGTGGAGTGTGTGTTATTAATAGGTATGTATTAAATAAAGTTATCCCAATATTTCGAAACGAACTTGTCTTTTCAGATTCGGTGAGTGTCTTGCATGCGATTAGTGAACGTACTTCAGACACGGTCTTGTCCAAGATATACAATCTATTATCTCTGAAATGACTCAACAAAAGTATGAGCTTCTGCTGGATCCCCAGTCATACTGCGATTTCAACGGGCTGATATTGTGGCAAAAGATGCTTGTTTGCAACCTCCTTCCACTAATCATGTTCTTTCTGATGATCTGTTATGTTTTCTTAAGAGGGTGGTCCGTGATGAGTGGCAAATTGAATGGAATGTTACCGTGTACAACAAACTTCACCCAGTTAAGTACACTCTGTCGCCGTGGAGCTCTTCATACAGGAATAACAATCGAGAGGAGGCTATTATTTGCCGGTTGCGAATAGCACACACTAAAATTACTCATTGATAACTCAAGAATCAGTCTGATACACCCGTTTGTGTTCGTTGCGAGTGCCAACTAACTGTACACTACATCCTTGTGGACTATGTTCGTTATGCGGCATTGCGTCGTAAGTTTAAACTAGGGACAAAATGTGAAATATTTTAGAGAACAATGTACTGATTATTTTACGTTCTCTTTAGGCCATGCATCTGAGTTCAAAAATTTGATTATTCATATAATCTTTATCGTCTATTTATACAATTTGGCGTATGCCAGATGATCATTTTATTCTTTTAAGTAACTTTTTTAATGTTGTACTTATTGAGGTTTTATTTCACTTTTAACTTATGTTATCGGCTTTTTCTCTTTATGCTGTGTTGTTTTTATGTTACTGTTGTTCAGTTTTTAAGCTAATTTTTAATTGCTTTTTTCAATATTCTAATTTTGATATATAAATATTGTGTCCGGCGCCGATAACTACACTTCGTTGTGCGTTCAGAAAAAAAATCCGGATAACTTCTCTTTTGGTCTATTATTTAATGAATTTAAATTAAATTTTTTAACTTAAAATTCATTATTAGCAACAGCAATAAAGAGTTATTTATAATTTTATATTAGTATGACATAATTAATTATTTCGCTTTCAGTGAATTACAACGATTACCTAATCCTTTTACTTTTATTGATTTTAATACGATTGTAACTGTCACCATAATATTATCATTAGTTGAAATAAGATAACTGTTTATAGTGATCTGTCACGTGTAATAGAATACTCTCTAAAATGGCGTATCCGTTACCAACTGTACTAAGCATCCACAGCCAGGCATTTAGGAAAATTTAGGAGGAAAGTTATTTATTAATGCTTTCTTCTCTAGCGGAATACAATGATACATACCAGCATGCCAAGCCTTCCGAAATGCAAGCGATATCCAGCCGATATACGAAATCTTTTCTTGGTTCATCCTAGATACTATCTGAATTAGAACGTAGACTAATGAACGTAGAAGAAAACAACATTGAGTTGCGTCACTTATTATTCAGGTACTTTGCATGCATCATGATACAAAGAATTATTGGGACAAATTATGTAAAGAAAAGACTTAATGTTTTTTATGAGAAATAATACATAAAAAGTAATAGATTTTATAAATAACAATATTACAAAATCATTGTTATATTAATAAAACCATCTATTATGATATGTAATATTATGTTTTTATTTTGTTACAACAATTTACCATTCTCCCAGTACAGTTATCTCATAAATATTAATTATTTTTTGTGTTTTTGTACAGTATCATTGTAAGCAAAGGAATGGGACCAGTATACAGAAAAATCATTAAAAATTTTAATCTCTTTCGAGAGCTAATTTATTTTTAAGCATAAAAGTAAAATTTTTAGTTAAATACCACAATTCTAAATAATAATAGCTATAATTCTAAATAAATAGGTTGTAATTTTTTAGGAAGGGGTAAACATTTTTTTTAATAGTTTTTTTAAAACATTCTTAAGATTATATAGGCTATCAAAAAATTAGGATTTTCGTTTTAAATGCAATGGGTATCTTTTAAAGTGGATTCAAATTTAAAATAAATAAACAAATATTTGGTTTGTTACCACAGATCGTTGGAGTGGGGCTAGTCAAAACGTTTTATTGTAGTTTGAGGGTTTATTGATATAAAAAGTATAGTTCAATACATCCTCATCAACGCCTTCTTTGAAGCAAGGTATAGATAAAACAAGAAAAATTTCCAAAGTAATTTTTTTGGGAAGTGAGTGAATATTAAATATAAATTTCTGATCTTAATAAAAAAACTTCAATTTTGTAAGAAAATGTTTCTAGCTGAAATGTTCCAGTAGAGATTTGAAATTTTATTTGGACCAAATTACCCCTACTACTTTTTACCAAATATTGTAAAAATTTAATACATTCTTTCCTCCCGAAGGTAGTACCTGTTTACAAAGTTTGATGAAAATCGGTGAACGGGGTCTAGAATTATAAGACAGGCCAATATACATATACTTACGTTCTTACATACGTGCGTACGCACAAACATCCATCTGCTAATAATAGATTTTTGGCTAGGGAGCATTCGAATAAAACATTTTTGCAGACTATTTACAATTTATTTAAATCTGTTATTTTGTTAATTGTTTTTGTCTCCTTAAAGTACAAAACTTTGTTAAGATTTGTGCTTATCTCAGCTTTAGTCAATTAAACCTGAGAAATTTCTACATTAATTTGATTTAAAGGGCTCAATTAAAGATTTTCTTTACTAAAACAAAAACATACGGAATAAAAAGTAAACAACATTCGTGGTAACATTATTCTGTTCAAAATATGAAATAAGCACACCAAATATATCGTTAGCCTTTGGTAAAAGATTAATGAGAAAACCTATTTAAATACTTTTACTTTGTTTACACTTGGCAACATATTTCCAAAATTTCCAGTTTTATAATTCACGACAGAAGCTGTTTGCTGTCTATGTAAAACCATAAACAAGAAATAACTGAGGGCTTCTCAAAATCGAATTAGAATCAAAAATTACTTTCCCTAATAATTCATAAAAAAAAGTTTTTTTAGTATTCCGAACGATTTAAATTGATTGGAGACAATTTTCATTTTTTTAACCAAATGTGAGGCATAGCAAAACAAAGAAAAAAATTATGGATCCCTTAACAATTGAAAACTCTGCATGGTAATTAATGATACGACGATGTAGATCTTGTAATTGAAAATGTACTTAACATATTTTAAAATCGACATACACTTATTCGTATGTTATATTAAATATATATATATTTATACATAACATTATACGTCATGTTATAATAAATAATAATGAAATTTAAAATAAGAAATTAGATCATATCCTGAAGATCGATAAAGAAGAATTTATTCGGCCAAAGATGAGAAAACTGAAAATAGAAATAGAAATACTTTGCACCAGCCCAATATCGTGCGCTAACACTAAGATTGTGTACTTGCGTAATTCGAGAACATCGGCTTGCGAAAACCTTTTTTCGAAAAAAAAAATATGATAATTGCAAATATAGTATACAGTATAGATAATATAGGGGTTACTTGATGTTTTTAATCCATTTTCTATAAAAATGTCTGCAACTCGCTAAGTTTAAGTATATTAAAGACAAAACCGGATGTGCGACTAGCTGCATTGAACAATCTTTGAATTACTAAATATTCCAAATTCCTCCAAGAAATGTTGTGTCACAAATCAACCCTATCGGTTATAACCAATTATTCAATAATTTACGACCGATGCAAATAGAACCAACAGGTATTGGAAACAAATCTGATAGTATCGTAAGAGTATTGATAATCAATTTAGCTTTTTCGGTAGATAATATCGACACTAGTGAATTAGTAGAAAATAATTGAAAATCAAGACCTGAGAATACAGAAGTAAAAAACAAAAGATTACACCTCTTCTAATTGGAACTTTCGGGACACTGTCAAGTACAATTTGTAGTTATTAGAAAAATTACACGGAACAGTTGATATAAAAAGACCACTAGACTGAAACAAAACTCTATATTTTGTCTTTATTTTTTGACTATTTATTAATTCATTAGTTCAAAGTTAATTTTTACGAGCTACTTATTGACTGAAATTTTTCGACATAAATCCATTGTTATCTGATTGTGTATTTCTGAATTTAAAGAATATATATTTAAATTCATTTTTATGTTTACATTTCAAAATATCTTCTATTTACTAATTTAACCCATCACAAATAATGGTGGTTGTTCGTGTTTTTATCCTCGATTTGTTGTAATAACGATGAAGAAGGTTTCACAAGGAACTAAATGAGCCCAAAACCTTCAAATGGTCGTGAATTTTTTCTTTCCGTTTCTTTTTTGTAATGCTCCCAACCTCATCTGCCCCCTGCCATCACTTCTGCTAAGCATGATCATCAACTAGGTATTATCAAGGTAAACGGTAAAAAATAACACTTTATTCTAACTTTAATATATGGCCTGATCCGAAAAATTAGATTTAAATTTCTTTTTTTAGAGACACACACACACACACAATATATATATATATATATATATATATATATATATAGATATACATACGAGTATTTATAAGTTATATAATAATAATAATAAAAATAAGGTATATAATTTAAAACAATAAACAGTAAAACAACAATAAAAATATGTAATAAATGTTATATATATAATATGTATTTGTTTTATTGTTTTTAGTATATAAATTATATTATATAATTATATATATATATACATTTGTGACGATTACATCGTAGTAGATATTACAGTGTTAACCCACCGGGTTGGTCTAGTGGTGAACGCGTCTTCGCAAATGACCTGATTTCGAAGTCGAGAGTTCCAGCGTTAAAATCCTAGTAAAGATAGCCTAGTAATCATCCTAGTAAGGATTTGAATACTAGATTGTGGATATCGGTATACTTTGGTGGTTGGGTTTCAATTAACCATACATTTCAGAAATGGTTGACCTGAGACTGTACAAGACTACACTTCACTTACACTCATACATGTCATCCTTATTCATCTTCGAAGTAATTCCTAACGGTAATTACCGGAGGCTAAACAGGAAAAAGGAAGTTCAGATATTACAGTGTTGCAGGTAGTAGTATAATTAAAATATTATTTATATGATTCATAAAGACAGAGAATAATTGATATGATAAAAATACATAATAATAAGAAAATTATTTAAAATGATTTCTTCGAGTTCTTTATTTAATTTAGAAAATATTTTTCAATAAAAAAATCATAATAATAGTAGAAAAAATGAAATTTGCCAATTTCTTTAGAATAATTTATGCACGTTGCTGTTGGGGATGGCATTAAATAAGTTATTTTTTGGGTTTCAGTTTTTTAGCTTCTTCAGAAAAATTACAATTAGCCTCTAACAATTATCGATCTACATCAATGAACGGCTATAAAACTAATTTAGTCGGCAGAATTAAATAGCCTTTTTTGTTTTTCATTCATAAGGACCTGGTTTAGAATCTTTGTCGAATCAGTCTTGATTTTTTTAAACGGTAAAAAATTATAAATCATATTTTCATTCGAAAAAAAAGTTTTACGGAAAAAATAGAGCAAAAAAAAAATACATTAGTAATAATGGAAGGAAGAAAGAAGACTGAAAATTAAATATATATTAGGAGGGTAAGAATTACGAGTAAAATAGGGATGGCAAACAGACATCCAGGAAAAAACCAATGTTGGTGAGGAAAAATGCTCTCATAGCAAAGTAACAAAACTGTACGTCCAAGCAACGTGTTGTTAGAAGATTTAGTCAAGCAGTATGCTAATAAATGACTGTAAGCGATTAGAAAATTTTACATTGTTATGTAAAAGGAGATAAATTATTAAGATTAATTGAACAGACAAAAATAGAAACGAAGCCGCGATAAAAATAAATGGGAATATAGAGGACATTAATGAATGGTTTAATCAATCATGCTAGCTGGTTAGAATAATAGCAGAACCGTAAATTTTCTTTGGAAGAAAGTAAAATACGTAAAGGATATATGAATATATAAATATTGTTCTCGACGATCAACTTGATCGTTAATCTCGATCAAGAATCATTGCTGATCTGAAGTAATGGAAGTAGGGCAGAAGAAAATGATGTCATCGTTGTGGACAAGTAACGATGATAAATAAATGACATAGTTTTCTTGACAAATTCTTTTAAAAAACCATTCTGTTTACGAATTTAGATTTGAAACAATTCATGGAAGTATGTGCGTGTAACAACTAGTTATATCTGCTATAAATATTCGTTAAGAGACATTTATCATTTACAAAATTTCATTATTTACCTTGACATTTATTTTCATCATTGCAGTGTGATATTTAAAGAAAATAATTATCCAGAGTTTTATTTATCGTATTTACTAGAGAACAATTCATTTTATTATGCAAATTTAATTAAGAAAAGAAGTATTCTAAATTCAGTGTACAGTTGGTCGACCTGGTAGCGATGAAGTAATGTCGGGTTAATACCTTAAACATTTCAAAGGGTCTGTATTCAGAAGCAAACCCAAGTTAACATTAATCCCATGTAAACAATACAAGAATTGAATTTCTCAAATAACAGGCGCATACCGCTTCTACGCATAGAATATAATGACAAAAGGGTATATGAATCTACAAATTTTCCTGTCTTTGTAGCAAAATTCGTTGCACAACGAATCAGCAAACCTCCTATATCAATCAACACTTATTTCTCCTTAGTTATAAAAATTCCATACGCGCGGCAAATCTAATTTTTAGTTAATTAACATTCCATTTTTAATATGAATATACGATAGTCTATGATGCATAGGTAAAATTGGAGTTTACACGAAAATTAATTAAACATTTTTAATAAACCTTTTATAAAAAATCTATGACAGTTATAAATATGTAAGTGAATTTTAGAATTTACGTGTAAATATTGCAATGTAAATTTTTTAACTTTCATCTTTAGAGTTCACTAACTGTTGATGGTTTAGTACAGAAGAAAGTAAATGATAATGCTGTTGGGACAAGTAAAGTGAATGACAAGGGTTAGACAGTCGTGAAATTACATATTAAACCTCATAAAGAAAAGAAAAACCTTTTCGAATACAAGGTTATGTTTGGTTACGGCAACAAATATATCACGTATGTTAAACTCTAAAAGAAAATCAATCGCTGAACTGAAATATTATACTTTTTTAGATTAAGCCACCATTTCTGAATATATGACTTAATTAAATCAATGAGACGTCTTTGATAGTCTTCTTAGTACTATAGTAATAATTGATTTGGGTAGATTATCAGCCTAAGGACGAATCCTTTGTAGTTTTCTCGTGTATTGTGCAGAACTGTAGTTCAAGGAAAAAGTTACTAGTGAAAAGATACTGACATATTTAGGCACAGTTCCCAGTACTGTACTAAATGTATATCGTACAAAATTTTATTATTTCCGCCCAGAGCGAAAAGTGTCTAGATTTTAAAGACGTAATAAATATGTTCGTAGAAGAATTAAGAGGTAAAATATTTGAATATTTCTGTATATGGAGAACGATTTCGAGTGGACAGACTTTATTATAATGAAATTGTTTTTTTATTATGGATTGGATTATACATGGATGTTGTTTGTTTCACGCTACATTTTGTTTGTCCAATAACAAGAATCTCACCAAAGTTGTTCAGTTGGCCCGCTCAAAGAGCTGTGTGTTAGTAAGACAAGAGAGTTCTGTGTATGACTGTTTCTTTTTGTTTATTTTTTCTATGATATTAAGTTTAGTTTACCTATTTTATAGTTAATCTTCATCTCAGACTTCATTACTATGCTCATTAAATCTTATTGTACTAACAGGAGCATTGTACCTTAAGCGGTTAACGTAACAGAAATAATATTTATTTCCAAAATATCCTTCTTCTTACAAACCCGAATTTTTATAAAACTAAATTTTATTATCAATAAAAATCTAAAAATTTTGACTATATAATTATAATTTAAACATGAATTTGGATGTATACGTAAACCAAACATTTAACTCAAGTACCAATATCATCTCTATTCGGGACAAAAAATAATTATTATAGATCTTAGAATGCTTCAACAGATACAGTTAGTATTTTATCTTCTAAAATAACAAATAAATAATTATTTATTCTTATTGCATAATTTACAGTATTATTATTTATTACTTAAGATGTGAGGTACAATGGGTTTGTAAATCTTTGCAGTTGAAAACGTTTGGAAAAGTGTAAAACATTCAGTGTTTGTAAAATAAAATTGAGGAAAATATTATATATATATATATATATATATATTTACCTAAACACCGTTGTAAAGTACTACAATCAATACTGGGATATTATATTTCCCATTTTGTGATGAAGGTGGTTTTATTAAACTATAGATTGAAGAATAATATATGATAGCTTTTTCGGTATTAACTAGTAGTAGAAAAAACCAGTATTTTTTTTTTAATTTTCATTTATTCACTTCGTATAATTTAAACAACTACTAAAAAATAAAATACTACTTTTAATTCTGTCTCACATTTTGGTTATTAAAGTTCAGATTTACATGCTTATTTACATGACGATCAAACAAATTCAAAAAAATTGGGGAACGATGTCAAAATTAAAAATTCTCTTAAAAATTGTAAACGAGTAAGAAAAAAAATATTTAAAGACTGTATTTGACAGAAATAAGGCAGCAAACACTTAAACTAGGAGATGATAATTCCTTTTTTCTAATCCTTGCAGTAAACAATCTGCAGCTTGTTTTATTTTATGTTTTCTTGCGTAATTAATGAGTTAATTCACCGCATAAGCAGTAGCTTATGCGTCAAATATGAAAAAAAAAATTTTTTAGGGTATGAAAAATGCTATGCCAGACTTGAATTTGAACCTTCAGAGGAAAATCTAGAGGCTATCACTCCGCCATGGAGATCGGCAATTGTTAATAAACAAGTAAACAATGGAGTGGAGGTGTAAATAAAAAAATGAAATATAGACCTCCATCACCTCCTCTAATATCTCTTCATTTCATGTCCTCGTAACATAAAAATATTGTATCCTTCATCACCTACCTGCAGCATGACATTGTTAGCAGTCCTATAGCTGACATCTTCCATCAATCCCTCCATTACTTCTTTAAGCAAAGTTTTATTTCACAACGTATGACCAACTAATTCAACTCATACTTCTTTTGACTATCTCCACGAATTGAAATCTTCTCCTTTTTTTCAAGTTAGTCCTTGCTCGTTATCAGACTACACATCTAATTTTTTGTGTTCACCGAGAGAACCATAATGCAAATGTTTCAAAAGCTTAAATAAAAAAATTCCTCTTTTACTTCAGATCAAAAGGCCTATTTTCTATGTCTGCAAAAGAAAATAACCTAATTATCACATGTTTTTTTTTAAAATATAGATAAATATAATGCTTCAACTCAAAAATATCCCTCCCACAAATTTCATTTTATTAAACATCAATTGCCACTTAAAAATTTCAAAAGTTATTTCAACACCTTAACGTTTCGTAAACAATTCTAAATAACTAGCAACTGTTTTATATCATGTAAACACTAAATTAAATATATAATTACTTAATGGAACGTTATTTACTTTTTAAATGTAATTGTATTTCAGCAGATACATATAAATACAACTTATTCATTTTTTTTTGTTCAGAAAGGAAGAAAAAAGATGTTTCACACTAAAAAGAGCTAGAATAAAGATATACATACATATAGAGCTGGAAAATGTGTCCGGAAGCGGTTTATCAGCTTGCTTTATTTTATTTTTATTAGAATTACGTGACTAGTAGATACTCACATGAACAAATTGAAGCGTCAGTGGTCTCCTAACCAATTATTCTTTTCGACCATTGTTAGAGCAGATTTCAGTGAATAGAATGAATGTATGATTTTATCATCATTCAAAAAGGATTAGTTTTATTAATATTATTTAAAAAAATGTCACTAGATAAAAAAAAAACATGCTTCAATTTTTGTTCACCATTTATTTTTTTCATTTACTAAAGTTTTCATACATACAGGATATAAAATTTCCCAGTCGCTAGACACAAAAACTCTACCTATTCGTGTATATAGAATAATATATATATATATATATATATATATGACATTTAATTATTTTATAAACTAGAGTGTGTTAATATTTAACTGTTTTTCTTATTTTAAAACAATAAATCTAAATTGTTAACTATTTTGATTCATAGTATGAAATAAAATGAAGAAAAATATATTTATCTTGATATTTCCTGATCCGATCCTTTCATGAAAAAAAAATCAGAGCCACCCTAATTAAAAAATATACATTCATTAAAATATTTAACTTAAAAAAATACTCCTAAATTTTAAATTATACATTTCCCTCCAAAGGAGTCTTGACGTTCTCTTCACTTCTTTATTATATGTTGGCTAGGATTGGAATGCCAAACCTCTTGACAAGATAATTGGGCTCATCAAACTAGATACATGTTAACACAAATTATATTATTATAATAAATATGAAACTATTCAAAATATAAAATTACATTTTTTCAGTAGGGGAAAGGGAGAAATAGATTACTAATGTAGGGAGAAATTATTTATTTTGGCAATATAATTTGCTAATAGCGGACAAAGATAAAGAGTAATGATAGTAACATAAAATTTAATTCTTATCGATAATTCAGAAATTAAGGCTATTGGTTAAAACTCTGATGCTTTTGATAGATCTAAACATTGATATGAAAATAAAAATTTAAGTTAACAGTCTTTTTATGAATTAAAAAAATTGTCTGTCATTTTACAAAATTTGAAAAAAATTAAATTGGACTTACGTAGAATTTAAAAAGATAATTAATCACTAGAAAATTTTAAAAACAAAATTTGAGTAAATAAAAGCAATTCAATAATTACTAAATATTTGGGTTTAAAAAAAAAATAATAAATGTGCGAAAATCGTAACTGGAATTAGTAGCATTTCGATAGTCAGTGGTAAAGGCCTGAAGTCATGTACGATACGTATTATTCACGATTGAACGTAGAAATTAAATTAATTGTAACGTTTCTCTTATTTCTTCCATTTTAATTATTATTTACATTTTATATTATATAATTTGGAGTTGCTGTTGGATATAGAAGCAAATGTTACTCTCTCTGTGCTCGTATGATTATCAATGATACTGATTACAATTTGTATGCGTCCCTACTTGTGCACGGTATGACCGATACCGGGATTTGTGGTGAAAAAATCCCTATTAGTGCACAGTACACCGTGCACAAATGGGATTTTTTAACTCTTACCATCTGAATATTGCAATAGTTTTTAATCTGTTTCAATCTTTATCTGATGAGATCAACTCTTTTCTATCGGTTCATAATTAAATTAAATAAAGGCATCTGTGGCAGAATTATTTTTATTAATCACATTAAATTCTGAAATAGTTAAGATGAAAGAAAAATACATAGGTCTTACAAAATAAAAAGAAAATTTACAAAGAAAACTTGAAAACTTAGAAATTCAATCATGAAGAGAAATTTTGTTTCTTTCTATCACATAAATGGTTTATACATGACAAAGGTATCGCATGACAAGCTTTAACAAAGGGGAAAGTTATAATTAAAAATAAAGTTAATCTTAATGCTGAAAAATATGACACTGAACGAGCACATTGTGTTTGAAAGATGATGCGCTACCACATGCACATTGTAATTAGATTTTCGAGGCATAAAAAGAAAATATACGTTTTAAGTACGTTTAAACGAATTATATAACAAGAATATTTAACTTTGGCATCTCCGATGATTTTTCAGCGAACCTTTTGCAGCAAATTAAAGGCGTTTATAATAAAACCTATAGGGCAGGATCTCAATGTGATTTCAAGATTCAATAAATTACAGTTTGATGGGCTTTATTATACTCTGCTAGATCTTCAGAAAAACCTTCTGACAAATATTTAACCCTCCTACACCTTCGAAGAACTGTGAATGCTTCTTCTGAAGTTTTATGAGGTCAAAACTACCGGTAATGATGACGTTTCTCCAGGTTTAAGAGAAACAATAACTATAGCAACAAGAATAACAACAAAACTCATTTCCGTTGCAAGTTTTTGAGAAAATCGCTGATTTAACATCCCACAGAAGCGGGTGTAGAGATATTATTCGACTCCCATGTGAACCAATCTAAAAATGAGAGCATTTGGTAGTAGAAATCATTGCATGCAAACGTTTTTAACCCATATAACTCAGAAAAGAAGCAAGGCTATTCAAGTTTACGTAAATCTTTAGCCCACAGTAATAAATGCTAGGAGATGTTAAGTGGAAGTGGTTATTTAGAAAAAATTGGTATGCAGTAATTTTTCTTGAGTTTGCAATAATTCTTTTAAATAATTACAAAACATTTACTGTTTCATCTAAACACTTTCAAAAATTAAACTTTGCATTTTAGTTAAAAGTAATTTATGAACAGAACGTTTATATAGCTGTATAATTATATATTTAAGGACGATAATAATCTAAAATTTATCTTGGGATTAATTTACTTAAGGCCAGGCGCGTGAGATTAAGTTCTGAAAAATTAGTGCGTTGAGTAGATTAGTACTCGAAAATATATAGGGATTTGCCGGCGATTAACATAGGTTATTTTATCATTAGAGTGGCAAATCTTAGTCACTTATATGCTTCGGAAATCATTGAATTTACTCTATTGTCTGGAAAAGACAAAGTATTGATGTCCATATGGGCAAACGTGGGCCTAAATTAGTCGGATTAATAAAAGATTTCTTGCTCTTTTATGTGACCGATGCCAAGAGTATACTCCTGCCAAGTTCCCCCGCTCAGAGTTTAATTCATTTAATAGAACTATATAAATAATTTTGTAATAATGATCTTGTTTTGTCCTCCGAGTCTTGTCTGATATAGTATTTTAAACATTAATAAATGTAATAAAAACAATCACTATTAAAAGAAGAAAAATGAAGAATAAACGGAAGGGTAAAATCTGGATTTTCAAAATGTTGATTTTCAAAATTAATTTATCAAATTCGTGTTCAAGAAGATAGATATCAAGATATGACGAATTATTTTTTATTAGCAACAAAGAAAATGTTACAAGTATCCCAAATATGACAAATTTATGGTAATTTGTTGCCAAAAAACAATTACATGTTAGGGAATGTCGGAAATTGAAGGTTATTTTAATTAGTTAGTATAGGTTTGTAAAAACCGGGGTTTTGATAGGAAATCATTAAAGATACAGTTAGAATTTTTCTTAAACTATTAAAAATAAAACAGTTTATTATAATAAAATCAGGAGTAAATTTGAAAACTTTATAGATCGTAAGTCTTTTTGGGTATTCACTCAACTATCCAAACAGTTCATTTTAAAGGAAGCTGGGATTAATATAAAGAAATAAAACAATAAACACAGTATAAATACCCCATTTACGCTATTATATAAAATGTGTGGAATTCCTTTTTAGGTGCGATTATTACAATTGCTGAACTTAAAAAGCAGTTAAAATTCTAAATTAAAAATAAAGCAGCAGGGGTCCGATGATATAGGTTAAAAATTTTGTTTAATTAGCTGTTATTAAGGGGAAATTATTTGAATATATTTTATTATTATTTAATGTAGGTAGGATACCTTCTGAACGGGCTTTTGTGAAAATATTTCAATTGTATGAGAAGAGAGTCACAATTGATCCAAATAATTACTGAATAATAACCCTATTAAACGTTATTATAGATATTTTAATAGATATGAATGGGTAGATATAACTGACGTTTTGATAACATCTTTATGCTACACACAAGTTTTAGCTTAAGCTTCAGATTGAATATACCCCCGTATGCTGTAATTGTGGCTTTGCGATATTTGAGGCTGCCTTCGAAACGGCCCCTCATAATTAGCAAAGGGTAAAGCTGTTTTCAAAATGTTTAAATCCTAAGATTATCAATATATTTATGAATTATAAAAAAATATCATTAATAATTGAAACTGAAAGCGAGTTCAAGTAAAAATCAAAATTACGAAAGGGGTTTACAAGGAATCTGCCAGCCAACTGTTCAACTGTTTTTTCCACGAACATTTATTATATGGAACTGGACATAAATTAAGTCTTTCACAGCATCCACTGGAATGATAAAAATGAATTTATTTTGCCGATAATTTAGTCATTTCAGTTGACAGTCTAACAAAAATCACTATTTTAGAATTATATTACAAAAAATTAGGCATTAAAATTAATGTCTGTAAAGCAAAGATGGTCCTTTCTATAAAAGAGGTCCCGAAACAGCAATAATATTTGGTATGATAATAAAAACATTCATGTTAGTAGTCATTGTTGCTATTAGATGTAAAATTTTTTTGGTCCAGTGTTTTCCGGGAAACTTGTAAAATTGTTATCAGTAAAACTAAACTGTTCGAAAGTAGAGTTATAAATGCATTCAAAGCGCATTATTTGACTCCTGGGACAGTAAAATAAGTCTTTGTGTTACTACTGCCCACCTCATTATGTAGCTCTGGAATCTGTGGAATTTATATCGATGAAATTGAAACCGTTCAGTAATATAGATATATATTTAATTTTTTTATTTATCTATAGAGTATACCTGGTTGGGCAGATGTACTTATATGCTGAAAGCAGACATAGTTCATTCGATTTATACAGTCTTAAATAGAAGTAATATATTGTTTTGGAAAATCAGGTATAGCACTTTTACTGAATCTGTTGGGATAAATTATTTTAATTGGAAAATCTGGAATTAGCAAAATGAGAAATAAAAAAATACTATTGGATGAGTAAATAGGTTTTTGTGGTGTCACTAAATATAACAGTGTGATATTTATAGATCATACCTTAATAAAAAGTAAACAGAATTTTATTTTTCATAATTGTAGAAGCTATTTAATAAAAGAGAACAGGAAAGAGAGAGAGATAGAGAGAGCAATAAATTCAAACCTTATCCATTATATAGATTGTATAATTCTAATTTTGATCTTCAGGAAAAGTTAAGATTGAAAATTAAGTTTAAAAAAGCTGATGTTTCACTTAGCTGCGATTGCGATCGTACAGTAGTATTTATTTGCTCATCACAAATCAAGAATACGTCATGGATCCACAACTAGAGTATCTTATGTGTATTATGAGGACATCAGAATCTTTTCAAGTATTGTTACAATATCAAATCTACGCTGAATTCACGGGTGAGTAAGTAAGCAGTCGGTTGGAATTATTTATCCGAAGGAAGAAACGTTGATGATATTGTTTTTAAATTAATTTAATATACCATTATGTAATCAGTATTTTAAATTATGGAATCTTGTTACTAATAACGACTGAGTAGTATCACAATTGTGGTAGTTTAAATGTTATATATCTATGAACCATTCATAAGTGTAATAATATTCATCTCATCTGTTTGACTCTGGAATTATTATAATAACAGTGACGATGATTGTCATACACACACACAATATGATTTACTAGTTACAAAGCTTTACGAAGTTAGTATTTTAGAACAAATTAAATAAAAATATGCTTTAGCTTGAGGGTAGATTAGGTGTTTTTCAGGTAAATATCTGTTATTCCCTAATAAAAACTTAAACAAACTAGTTTGTTCTATTATCACACCACTGGAGATCGAAGGTATATTATTGTTATGCCCTTATGAAATGATTATTATTGATATTAATATAAATATAAATAACTTTTGTACAACACAATAACTAAGCAACACATTCTTGGAAAGAAAACCCCTAAAATAAATCATTAATTGATAAATAAAAAATTATACCTTTTAAATTATATTTATTTCTCCACTACGAACGTTTGAAATATCGTATAAAATGACAAATTTTGAAAATTTATCTGCTCAATTACAAACCTTATAAGAAAGAGCAAACTTGAATTTTGATAATCGGTTTAGGAAAAAATTTTAACGGGAACAACAGACTACTTGATCTAATTATAGTTAAAGCACAAACAATTTATAGGTTTTGCTTGAAAATTAAAACATTAATGAACTAAAAATTCAAAAAGAAGAAAGACTATAAGAAAAATGATAAAATTGAATAATAAAGAGGGACTGCTACCAAAAATGAAACGCTGCTGATCAGAGATGAATTTCTTTGAAAAATTACAATATTTTTTTTATTTTCAAGTTAAATTATATTGGAAGTATATTTTATTTCAGAAAGATAAAATTACATATTATGATCGCACAAAAAATTACTTTGAACTCTTTTAAGATTATCTTCTTTTACGTATTATAAAGTTTCACATTTATCGCACATAAATGTGGTATTCTGTTCATGGCCGGGTTGAATTAGAATAGAAAAGAAGGTATTTAAGGAATACATACACTAGTGCACATTGTATCATATAACTATCCACAAAAAAACCATCAATGAAATACGTAAACACAAGACAGAGAGAAAGTTTTATCATTTGCAAGAGAAATAGATGGGTGGTTTGAGATTGAAAAAGAATTTTAAGAAAATATGTTTAATTATGGGTATTTATTAAGAGCAGAGTAACAAAGAAACTCCTTTTTAACAGAAATGTTAGATTAAAAGATGACTAAATTTTTCAAAAGGATTATGAATAGGAAGGAGTGCCTAAAACTTATGACTGTAATTATTTAAAAGATGAACTCGGACATTGTCTAGACAAATCGTTTAAAGTATTTTCTTCACATTCTTTCAGATTCAAGAATTTATAAATTATTAAAATACGAACAACTAAATGAAAGTGCTAAGTCGTTTATGAAAAAAACTTATTCAAGTCTACTTCCATAACAAAAAAATATAATATATTATTAATTTTTCTAAAATTTTATCAGAAAAAATTAAATAGATTTAAAAAAGAGAATTACACAACTGTATTAATTTTTTTAAATTGTTCACTTTGGAATAAATATTTTTTTTTACAAATTTATTAAATTACGCAAAATTATCAACTAAAGTTTCTATTTATTTAACATCATAACTTACAGGTTATGATTTTACTTGCCGATCAAAAACTAAACGCATAAAAAAAAAAATTAATAGAGTCTGTAATCAAATAAACTAAAAATTAAATCAATTTTACTTTTTAAAGTTATGAATGAATAAGTGCGTATAAAAATCTCATTAACAATAATTATATTTATTTTTATACGTTATTTAAAAATATACAGTGTTACAACTTTTTATTTTTTTAATCAGAAGGAAATATTTCAGTTTTTTAAAATTTACATTTATAAATAATAAAAATACAGTCGAATAATGTTTTCCATATTTTAATATATGATGTAATTTTCCATTATCCTGTTTAATAAGTGAATTTTGAAATATTAATCTTAAAATGTATTTGCATAGAAATTAAATTATGAAAATATATAATATCATTTTGTAAATGGGTTATAAAATTACAGGGAGTGTGCCGTTTCATTTCACAATCAAATCATTTCTTCCAAAACGTTTCAGATGTGATGTAATAATTGTTTTGAAAAGGGATGAATATTTATTATAATAGAATGTAGTGTTATTTTGTCGTTGTTGGTAATACTGAAAGCGAATGAAGCGCCGCGGCGGCAGGCGTCGACGCTACAAAATGCCGCAGTTGAATCGAGACGTCTGACGTCGTAATATCGTGTACCGGCTTGTCCGTTTAATCTGTTTGACCTCTCTAGCTAAATATGGGAAACTAAACAACTATAACCCAGCATTATAAAAACGGTGCTGTTTAAGTACGCTCGTGCGTGTACGTGTTAAGTGTTTATTCAACCGTTTATTGAGGTTTATAACTATATACAGTTATTTTAATCTTTGAAACTATTCAAGTTGAGTGATATTAATCCCGCTGTTAGTGTATTTTTAGTGGTGTTTGATTAAGAAGGAGGACTAATAACTTATGAGTGCAATTTTTGAAGAAAATTATATTTGTGCCAAAAATTGTTGCTATTAAGAGTAATTAATTCGACTAATTATAACGTTAATTAAATGTAAAATATATATATAGGAACGTATTTTCGTTAATATTTGTTCTCATCCTTACATTCTGTTTTTACTGGATATTTATCTTTATTTGCACTTCAGCATTTTCATTGACAACTGCTCGTTTCTCCGTCATGAGGGTCTTAGTAGTTAAGATTCGTCGCTGAAACCTGTATTTCAGCCGCTTCGAGATTCGGCAACATGATATCTGCTAGTACGCCCTTTTTGCTTTGCCTTCTGCTTGCAACAGCAACAATAAATGGTA
The DNA here is from genome assembly GCF_047948215.1 of Lycorma delicatula. Classification (NCBI taxonomy): domain Eukaryota; kingdom Metazoa; phylum Arthropoda; class Insecta; order Hemiptera; family Fulgoridae; genus Lycorma; species Lycorma delicatula. The sequence continues at coordinate 209,954,276 of NC_134455.1, read as the reverse complement.
AATAATAATTGTTTGGAAATTTTAATAGTTTTTTAATAAACTTTACTTAAAAAGATACAAAAAGAAATTATTGTTTCTTATTGTTATTTAGACTTGTGTAAATGTCAATAAGTGATATTTAGCTTAAATTATTTCGCTGTTTATTGGAAACTAGTTAAAATTAAGTTATTTTAATGCTATAAGGAATAATTTAATTTTAAATTATTATATGACATAGAAATATAAAGAATTCTGTTAAAAAATTATTTTATTAAAAGTAGTTTTTTTATTTTATGTTCACACTGCGTTTTTTCTTTTTTTTTTAATTTTTAGTGTTTCTTCTATAACAATTTATGATATTTAATACAATTATTACAACAATAATTTTTTATCACATACTTGAACGCTACCAGACAAAAGCACTTCGAAAAATGCTAAACATACCCCGGTACTTAAGAAAAAACCTCACATATAATGAATTTAAATTGCGAACCGTTCGACAGGAAATCTCTCTGGCCAGCCTACGATATAAAAATTGTTTGGATCGGCATTCAAATTATATAGTACTCAATTTATTGGATAACATAATCAGTGATTTTTCAAGATTGATGAAAAACAATATTCTTGATCTGATTTATCTTTTCAACTAGGCGACTTTATAATCGGGCCTTACGGGGTGCTTTCTATTTCATTTTTTTTATTTCATTAATATTATTAAGTGACAAACCACTGAATCTGTGGCTACTTAATGTTGATTCAAGTAGATCTTATTTAATTATTGTTCAATTCTCTTCCTGAAGAGATTGTAAAGTTGCTATGACGTTACAATAAAAAAAAATAATTTAAAAAAAAAGAACTAGTCTTATATATATATATATATATATATATATACTGTAATATTTTTAAAAATTACGTTGAATAAATCTAAAAATTGTACATTAACAGAAAAGTAATTAAAAAATAAATATAACAAATATTTGGTAAAGTAATTGGGGGAAAGTAATTATTAGAATTGAAATTTACGTGTGAATTTTTTAGTTAAACGATGAATGATTTAATTTTGAAGTTAATTAAAATCTTTAGTTAGAAATACTCTTGGTTAAAAAATAAAAACTAAAAATATAAAAATAAAAATTCCATAAACATATATTTAAAAGTTTGATAAGAAAAATATTATTGAAACATTTAAAGTAGTTTCAATGGAGTTGTGCTGAGAGCTGGTGGTAATTATAATTTAATATATAATTAAAGCATAATTTAGAGAAAATTTGTTAAATTTACACTTCTTTTAAATTTAAAATAATTCTATTTATCCAAGCCTACAAACAAAGGTTCTTAGTAAAATTTTGGGGAACATCATTTACAATAGTTCCTCTACTTTGTAATTTTTTTCGTTGAATAAAAAAAAATATGTAGCTAAAAATATTTACTCCTAAACTGTTATAAAAATAAATGCTTGTATTTTTTATAATGAAATTATCTGCAGATTGTCTGGTATATATATATATATATATATATATAATTTATAATTATTATTATTAATATTACACTTATTATATAATATTTTTAAGTATTTATAATATATACTAATAATTTATATTTATAAATTACGAGTATATGTTCAATATATATATAAAATCTACTTATATTAGAAGAGGGCTTCTTATAGTAATTCTAGTTTATCTGTAATTCTGTAAGCTGGAAATTTGGAATCGGATGTTAAGATAATCTATTGTTTTTGCATGTTATTTTGTGCAGTTAGGTGTGTGTTTCAATACTTTTGATAGAACTATATTTTATTTTACTGTTCATCATAGAACTCAGTAACACACACACACACACACACACACACACACACACACACACACACACAACACAGGTATATATATTTATATATATATATATACTGTTACTGTATGTTTAGTTTAGGTTTTACAATAATAACCTACCTAAATATATTGTAATACTTACAAATTTTAAAATTTTTACCGCATGCCATTCAAGATTTTATAAAGTAAAAAAGTAAAAATGCAAATAAATGCAATTTATATAAATTCACTATTAAGTAAATCTTATTTTTAACGTTAAGGAAAATTAGTTTTAGCATTTTTACCCAATTTACTGGTTTTATAGAATAAAAAAAAAATTTTTTTTTCGATAAAAGGGAACGTCATTTGTTTTCACTATTTCATATATATTTCATTATTTCTGAAATGAGGTTACATTAATATTAGGAACATAACCTATCTGATTATAAAATAACAAAAAAGTAATTTATTAACTGATATTTTATAGACATATAAATAATATATACATTTTATTACTATACAGTATTTCATAAATCCAATTCACGTTGTCTGGTTGTACATTCGATTATATCCAATACTGTTTAGTAATATGAAGAATAATAATGTTCTAATATTAACTATGCACTGCCCACTAAATACACACACACTGAGAGAGAGAGAGAGAGAGAGAGAGAGAGAGAGAGAGAGTGAGAGAGAGAGACTCACACACATATATATATATATATATATATACAAAAACCAAAATTTTTAATTGTTTATAAATAATTCTTCCTGTCACAATAGTTAGTACTTCGACAAAATTACCCGATAACCTCAATAAACCTGGTTAAAATATGCCCAAATAGAGTAAGAAAATCTAAAAAAATTATATGTTAGGCAGCTAATATGACATTTTTAAATATTAAAAATATTTTGATTGATTCACACGGACGTAAAATAATATTTAGTTAAAATTAGCAAAAAAAAATCACCCTTTTTAGATTTTCTCATGAATATTTCCTTTTAACCGAAAAATTAAAAATTATCGGAGAATACAAAAAGCGTATCCTCTCTTTTATCCGTTTTTGTGAAGAGCTATTTAACTTTAGACTCACTAGCAAAAAAAGAAATAATAAAGTAGTTTGTAATAATTACCGGTTATTGTAAAAATGTGTCCGTAAATATTTATTGTAAATAAGATATATAAAGATATGAAACAAGTATGGATGAATTTTTTAGTTTCAGAAAAAAATGTGTTTTTACCTTAACTTACGGTTTTTTCTTTAATTTTATAAAAAATAATTTTTTCAATTGGATGCAAAGAGCTTCTTTTCATACGAGGAGATTTTCTATAGTTATTATTGTATATAATATAAAAATATACAATTTATAATTTAATAATTCTCTTTTAAAGAAAACTCTAATTTTTCGATTGTTTATTAAATTTGTCGCAAATTTGTGCATTAAGTTCGTTGTTATTAATGGTCTTTCATAAAATGGAAATTTAAAGAAGTATTGAGGGTATTATTTTGTAAATATTAGCGTGATTTAAAAAAGATCACTTTCATTTATTTATTTTTTTTTAATTTGTACGTATTAGTTATTTTGAATTAGTGAATTCTGCACTTTATCTCTAATTTTTCCTTACTCCTAACACCATTATCCGATATATATTTTTTTTTAGTTTTCTAATGATTGTCTGTTATAAAATAATAAAATTCGAATTTCCAAAATTCCCGAATTTCCCTGATTTTGTTAGTTCGAGTTACATCTTCCACTCAAGCAAAAGGTAGAAGTAAGATAACTGAAAATAAATTGCTTTATAAGTAGGCTTGTGATTATAATATTATAAATTACTTAATTTTTAATGTTAAAAACTATTTACGCGTATAATACAATGCTTAACATATTGAGATTTTTAAAATCTTATAGCATATTTTTTTAATTTTATTTGTAGAGAAAATTACTACGACACAATCAATGATTTAAAAGTTTGTGTTTTTCATTTTGAGAAGTAAAAATGTTTGAAATATGAATTTTTAAATGTAATGCGTGAATTTCTCTTCTTTCTTTTAAATTTATTTATTTATTTATTGTTTTTTTACTTTTATCTTTAGGCAATTAAGTAATAATTTTTAATTAAAGATAACTTATTTTCTTCTTGATGGTTCTACTAACTTTTAACATAACCGATTACTTTTGTTTAACATAACACACTTTTAACATTCTCTATTAACCTATAGTTTTTATAATTAAAAATTATAATTAAAAATCCATAATTCTTAATTATAAAAATTATAGTACTACACTGAAATCTTTGTAATATCGTTCATATCGACTTAATTACTAACGTTATGCTTTAAATTATCCTGAGTTTACATTTTAAACAGCTTATGGTTTTTTTTTTTTTATGTCACAGATTTTAGTTATAACGGAATAGAAAAAATTACGAAGGTATTAAGGAAACTTCCATTCTTTTAAGTACAAACTCTTTTAGGTGACACATCTGGTGGTTTGCGTTACGGTGATGAGCCACCATAACCCTAGATAACTTTCATTACGTTTGTTAGAATGAAGATTCTAACTGTACAGGAAATCAAATATAGAACTCTTTCGTAGTGAGAGATTCTAACTGCTGTAGCTTAAAAACTACTTAGTTGTAAACGACATTGCATCCAATTATATATGTATTTTTTGACAGTTATATATAATAATTGTATAATCGTACCTTATCATATATAATAGGTGTTAACATTTTTGAGGTTTTATAAAGACGTTCTTCCTACGGGTTAAGTGCGGCAAGAAAAAATTTTTTTCTTAAATTCCGAGTTAAATTAGAGTAACAATGAAATTTACTATTTGTTTTTATTTCTCGGTTAGCAAATGAAGATATTAACTTGATTTTTGGTGTGTATAATTATATGTATATCTAAAAACTATTTCTATATTTTTTTGAATTCCGAATTTAAAGGGTTAAAACGGATATTGAATTTTTTTTTGAAACCCGGATAATTTTTTTTAATTTCTCGGTAAGAAACGAAGATATCAAATTCATTTTTGGTGTGTAATTTTCAGGTAAATATCTAAAAAACTATTTCTAGATTTTTGAAATTCGAACTTGAGTGAAGAAATGTAAAAAAAAATTTAAAAATGATTGCAAATTTTCTCCAATTCCAACTGTACTAAAGGAGATATTCACTGGAATGAGGCTTGTAAATACTCTTCAGATAAATATTTAAACACCATTTTCGGAGTTTTTTTAAATCTCGATTTTTTTTAAAGGGTGTGACAATGTACGCACCGGCGGCTGAATTAACATAGTCACTGCCACTGTTACCGTATGTGCGAGGCGGCTGGCTACACCTGCCTCTGGTTGCTTGAATAAAATTTTAAAAAATTAACCGTGACGGTAAATGCTTGTAACCGTATAGTGCGAGTGAAGCCGCGACGGGGATGTTAGCATAATGTAGTATTTTTTACTTTAATAAGCTATAAAGTTTAACAATTAGCTTAAATAAACTAGTTAGGTTAAGCTAGTTAAGCTTGAATAAGCTAAGTCCAGTTGTTATAATAAAACTTCATTCATACATGTGAAGATATTTATGTTTTAACTGTACTGTATGTATTGTTACATAATTACGCGTGTTTAGCAATAATTTAATAATTAGTTTGTAATATCTTTTTAACGGGTGTCTGGAAGTGGTGTCTACTGTATGCCAATAAAAATAACATAATAATAATTAAAATCATGAAAACCTGAAAAATATACTTTGTAACTAAATATTAATTGTAAGTGTAGAAGAAAACTAACGTTATAAAGTACGATTACTAATGTTAGCTCGGGTTTATATTCAGTGCCTTTGTAATACAACACAATTAATGCTGAGTTTAGTCATTTGCAACATTCCTCTCCGGTAGACACCATTCTCTCTCTTCCTAAACCGTCGACTAGATCTTTCTTCTCAAAACACGTTAATATTTATTGTATTTTCGACTTTATCATAATTTGCTTACTCGTAATTAGGATCATATTCTCCTTTGTCAAATTATCCTTAATATGTTTAATTTATGTAATTTATTTGTTTCTGAAGGGAATACAGAATTAAAATTTTTGAGTAATAACGTCACCTTAATTTTTTCCCTGATCTTGGAGTACTCAAATCTAAACAATACGGTAAAATTATGTTATGTTGATTAAAATTTTTATCCTGTAACTGAAAAACTTCTTTCGTAATGTAACACTCGGTAATATAATAGTTTTTTCCCCATCCCCCTAGGCCCGAACCCGCCGCGGTAGCACACCCAATCCTAGGGGTGACATTGCCTCTAACCTTCCGGGCTACCATGCCGGAGCCGGCTATGTCGTCCCCGGCACGGGGTACCACCGTTCAGCCGGGACTAGGTCCTCTCAATCGCCTGCCTCAAATCAGGGGTCACCAAGGGAGTCCCCTAACCGGGTCTCGGTCTTTATTTGCCTGCCTCAAATCAGAAGTCCCCCAAACAGGAGACCTCCGATCGGGACTCGGTTTTTACGCTTTCCCTTCCTACTCACTCCAAGAGTCCCCGTTCACTCATCGGAAGTGCGACACCTCAACATCACACTTCATGAACGGGACTATCCTGCCACACCCTACACTACCCCACTATGTACCATTCTCTTCCTTTTCAACTTCCTCCATCGCCTTTCTTTTCAAAATGTTGCCCACCATCCTACCAATTAGGTTCCAGTTTCTAGGGCTACGCAATATGGCCTCTATCACATTATCGGTGTTATGGCACCAACAGTAACCAGCAATTCCCTCCTAGCCTTCTCCCATCTAAAACAGATAAACACCGTGTTTCAACCGTATAGCGTTGCCTGCAATACCTTTACTCCGGCGACCTCTTCCTCTTCCTATCACAGAGGAACTTATTAAAGCAACCATGGCCAGTCAAGAATTGCGTCAATTCATAGTTGACTTCACCATGTTTCCTGACCAGCCATGGCTTAATCTGCGGCATTAGCCTCCTCGTCCAGTTATTCAGCTGACTCCTGGACTGTCTCTGTAGCCACTTATCCAACATTTCCCCTTTTGCCTGACTCTTCGATTGCACTTCTGCTCTTTCCACCATTTCGTCCGCTACAAGATCCCACGGCGGCATCCCAGCTATCAACGCCGCCTCGGTTGAGACTGTACGATATGCCCTAACTGTCTCAATAGCCAAGGGCCTCTGAAGGCTTAATAATTGGTTCCGGGCCTTCTTATTCTCCAACGATCGTTTCCATGCCGGTACCGCCTACATGACAATTGACCGAGCCAACGATCCCAATAGCCTCCTTTTCGCCAAACTCGATCCGCCAATCCTGCTCATTAGCCTGCATACCGCAGCCACTGTTCGTTTACTTTTCTGTACAGCCTCGACCACATGAAGCTGGACAGATCTCTTGTTATCGAACCAGGCTCCGAGGTACTATAATAGTTAAGGAATTTGAAGATATACTTTGTTTCTATTAGTGGTAGAAGTAGTACATAATGACTGTTTCCCTTAGGATTTTTAAATATTATTACAGGAACACACATTAACAGATAAGTTTTAAGCTTCATTTCGCACTCTCTATCGTATTTTATTTTATATTTTTCTGGATGCCAACGAAGTACCGTTATCAACACCTGGACACAATATTACTATTGTAAACAATTAAAATTTACCTTATAAATTAGACTGATGTAAAACGCCTATTCCGTATTATAAAAGCGAAATAAATTATATAAGTAGTTGAAACATACTAAAAAATGAAATATTTTAATAGAAACGGACGGCACTAAGTAATCGTAAAATTCAATAACGTTATCTCATTGTTTTCTAACATATTATGGACGCCTAACAGAACAATCCACAAGGATGTGGTGAACAATTAGTTGGCAGGCACAGCGAATATAAACTGTTCCATTGGCCAGAGTCATAAGATGTCCATGAGTGAGTCTAGTGTGCCCTGTTCGCAAACGGTAAACAATAACTTCCTCTCGTCCAGGTATTCCTGGATGAAGAGCCCCGCGGTGACACATTGTCCTTAACTGGACGAAGTTTATTATTGATGGTAGTATGCCATTCACTCTGCCGCTCCTCACGAATCAGTCTCTTCATAAAACAGATAAAATCATCAGAAACAACACGATTAGTGAAAGGAGGCCGCAGACAGCCCTTTTTTGCTAGGTAGTCAGCGTTCTCATTGCCGGAAATTTCAATGTGGCTGGCGAATTTCCAACAGAAATTCACACTTGTGTTACGTTGAGTCTTTTCAGATATGATAGACTCTATCTCAATGACAACAGGGTGTTTGGAAAACATATCACTAATCGGCTGCAAGCTACTCATGTTCTTTTATTAAATTAACAAAATATATAATGAACAATAAAGGTGGAAATTTTTCCCTTAATGAAAGCAGGCGATAATAGTGAATTATTTTCCATAGGAATCGTAGATGCACTCATTTCTTACGTTATACTTTCAGTTATATTACGATCTGATGCCTACAAAGCATCTGCAATACTAGTGGTTTCATTCTGAATTTATTTCTTTGAAATGTTTGTTAGATAGCTGGTTCATATGGAGAAGAGACTGAAAAAGTTAGTTTTTACTTTGTTGTGTGTTGTAGTTTGTGATTCAATGTCAACTATTTCACATACTGATATGCAACAATAAATCTGTGAAATAATAATAATAATTTTAATAAAATAATTATAATTTTGGGAAATTCGGGAAATACTTTACTCTTCACATTCTCTATTAAGTCTGACATGTTTGTTATTCTTGAGAAAGCCTATGCCATTTTATGATATTTATCCAATCAAAACATTTACAGCTGTTAGTTTTCGTCACCCAGCAATCAGGTTATATTACGTTTGACGTATTTTATTAATCCCTATCTTGAGATAAGTCGTTAACGTATTTCACTTTATAAATAAATTAATATATTTTAAATCTTAAAAATAATATATATAAAATATATGATAAAACTGACCGATTTAAAAATCGGTTGGTACTGTTAATTTATTTAATATCATATTTAATAAATTAAAAGCTTTATTGATTTAATGCTTACAAAAGCAACTGTTAATTGTCTAATATACAAAAAACCTTACTTACTGAAATTTTTTTTAATTAAAATAATGTTATTAAGATATTAAATATTAATAAAATTATTTATTTATATGTATCATATTATATGTTATTTATTTATATAATAATATTATTAATTCGGTATTAAAATATTTATTTATTTATTCATTATTTCTCCTCTCCTCTTTTTATGCATAATTTCATAGTTACATTATATATTCATTGAAAAAAAATCTTATATCAACCTAATTGCTAATTGTACTTAAAGATATAAATATTAAGTATAACGAAAAGGCATCGCGTATTACTATAAAAATGAGCTATAATAAATGTAAACATATCCTCCATGATGCTTGCGTTCAACTTAATGAAGAATACATGGATTGTATTTCTGCTGAAAATCAGATTTGGAGATGTCCTCTGTGTTCTGAATCGAGGAGGAAAAGTATGTGACGATAACATCGGCACTTGTTCAATATTAGGCGGTATTGATGTTCTTTCCCAGCTAATCTTATATTTCCGCTCAGTCAAAGGACACTCCCCTCGGCTGAGTTATATTTAGCTGTGGGTCCGGCTCAGGGGAGGAGGATGATAATAAAAAAAAACGAAAAAGAAAGAAGTTATCTTTTATTACAGAAAGGGTAAAAAAGGCAGGAAAATGATGGACTCGGAACTAAATGTTTCGACTGAGTTTGATTATAAACTCAGAGTTGATTATAAATTGACAAGTTGTGAATAGTCCATCAAGTTGATAGAGTATCTAAAAAGGATAGAAAAACTACAAAGTTTAAGTAGTCTATTACAAAAGAAAGTGAAGTTGTTGAAAAATAAATTTAATGATTAACAAAATCATTAAATCACTTTCTAGTTATGTAAATGAGATCTTTTATCTCCAAAGAAGAAGCCAGTAACTGTGGCTAAAGAAAAAACAAAAACAAAATGGCTTTAAATATTTATGATTTCGTGTTAGTGTTATCTTAATTAGAAGGGAATATAAAGTTCCCGTGTGTAGTATAACACATACTTAGGACTTTGTTCAAGTCCTTAGTATGTGTTATACTAAGTATATAAATAAATTTTCCTTCAATTAAATTTACTTATTAAAAAATATTATTCATTTTTATTCCTTTGCCATTACCTTATTTATAATATTATTATTATTATTATTAATTTATTTTTCACTCTAACATTAGCTATTGTTTGGTGGCATAGCTTGAACGGACGTTTTCATCAAGCTATCGAACTCTTTCATTGTTGGAATTTCCTAACTATCTGCAGAAAGTGATCATTAAACTTCTCTATAACTAAATGGAAATGCAATTTTTCGATGCTCTCTAGAAGTTTTTTTAGTATCAAATCTATTGTCCAGAGGATGATCAGTACTACGTAAACACACTGTAGTCGGCACATTTCCTTAATTTCCTAGGACAACGGTATATATTTCTCTACTTTCTTGCTAAGCTTTTTGTCCAAGTTGTTGCTGTTCGGTATTGAGATTTTTCTTACATTGCTTTTTTGATTAGAGTGTTGTCCGGATTATTGTGCAAGATAATATTATCAGTCATTATTTCTCTGTTCCAGTACAGCTTTACTCTTCCGTTTTCGATTACCGGATCCGGCTTATATTTCCAGTAACGCGTTTTTAAGTAAAGTAGTCCGTACTTCATAGCTATTTCTGTATGTATAATTAATGCTAATAATTATATCCCCCACAAAAATATTAATAGTATTAGAGCAAATTCTTATCAGTTTTTATTTCCTTACGATCTTTAAATTCTGATGTAATTTTAATGTCTGAGATTTGTATATATATCAGGACGAAATTATAAATAAAATGAAAATTGATTATGTTTAGCTCATTTGTTATGTATCATGAAATGGATAATGATGAATTCGTCAATAAAAGATTTCAAACTTTATAATAAAGTATTGAGTTAATGTTATTAAAATAGGTGAAATACCTAGTAGTAGGTAATTGACAATAATTTTACGAGTCGACTTAATTACGTAAATAATTTTATTAAAGAAACTGAAACGGGTTTAAATGATATTGTAGATAAGGATTTTTTCGTAACTGAAGATATAAATTTTTTCGTATTAAAACAATGAGTTCGGTAACTAGTTTATAAACCTCTTAGATATGATACATAATAATTTCTGCTAATGTATAGACCATTCAATTTTTATGATTAGGAGTGTTTTATTGTACACGGGAGAAGATTTTTATGCAACGATAACTGACCAAATATTGATTAAAACAAGGGTTATAATAAGCGCGAGCAAATCTCACAACGATGAATAATCTACTTATAGGAATTATATTTATTTTTGAAAACTGTGTGAATATAGTGATTGGTTTTATACCATTTATATGAAGAGTTTAATATTTTAGTGAGATATAACTCATGCAATATAGGTTATTTTATGTTACAGAACTACCTCCTAACTTTGCATAAAGCAGGCTAAAAAAATTAATACCCAAGAAACTACAAACCAGATCACCACTTTTACTTATTGACATGATAGGTTCAGATCAAGAAATGGTGCAAAAGATTCCTTTTAGAATCTTCAACCTTTATAATAATATTAATGATAATAACATTACAGAAGGATTATTTTTATATAACTAAGGAGCTTGATACAGTCAACTATTGTATTTTTTTCATTATCTATTTGATGAAGGAATGGAGTTTTCATAAATTATTTTTTATTAAATTATGTGTAATAAGACACGAGGGTGAAAGTTTGGTCGTGCGTCAACAGACCTATGTCTGCGGCAGAATATTCCACCGAATCAGTATTACGACCGATATTGTTTCAAATTTATACGAAGCTAATTTTGAAGGCATCGCAGTGGTATTTGCAGTCGTCATTGAATTTGGCTTTTCATCGATGAACTAATGAAGAAAATCGAAACGTCTTAAATAAATTAGAACTTAGAGTTAATTTTAAATTTTAAGTACTAGACGGATGATTTATGATATTTAACTTAGTCTAAGAAAGCAAATAAAACTTATAAGTTTATACTACTGATTTCGTAGTTGTATAATGCAACAAAACAAGCAGAGAACAAGTTTAGGTTTATTAAGTACTTAGATTTAACCATGGACCAGCAATTATTTGGCATTGGTCATATAAAATCCCGTATATTAAAAAAGGTTAAGATTGTTTTATTTTTTGTGCCTACACTGTTTATCATCCGTTTTAAAGCTCTTTTATTTCAATTTCGTTAATTCCAGACTTAAACATTGCATTTTGAAATACTGTATAACTTAGTTACATTTTTGTATCCAGTTTGTTTGTAATTATGTTTTATCTTAATTCCTTTGATTGCGAATATTCCTTCAGGAGTCTGGGATTATATTGAATGTTATCTATATATTAGTCAGTATATTTTAATATTGTACAACATTAATATATTTTTATCTTATAATGATGTTTTCTTGCAAAGACTTTATCAGTTTTTAAAAAAGGAAAACAATTAGTTATGTACGAAATATAACTGCTTTTTTTATATATTTTTTTAATATATTTATTTAAATAACACCTGTAAAATGTATTACGTTCTGTTAAAAAAAAAAAAAAAATCTAGCTATCTTCACTAATGTGAAGTTAGAAAATGTAACCTTGAAGATACAATTCCACAAGTATTTTATTTTTTCATTTTCGTTCAGTTAATCCATATTTATTTTATTATATTATTGTTTTTTTAGCGTATAACATTATAGTTATTAATTATTTTTTGTCATTGTAACTCTATAGCTATACAGCAAGAAGGCTATGTTAATCAATCAAGAACTGGGGTTTGATTTTTTTTTATTGATTTCACGGCATTTCATGATCCAGGAACGCAAAAAAATAAGATATAAGAAAATAAGAATAAGAAAAGAAATAATATTTGTATGCAAGTATGCATATACGTTTGTATGTGTACGTACTTCACACGCACGTATATATCACATTAGGTATTATCTAAAAACACAACAAAAAAAAATAAAAGAAGGAAGCAATCTATTTTGATACAATTTGGAGCTTGTAAATTGTGTACGAAAAATCGATTTATTGAATTCTTTAAAACTTTTTTTTTATTTGAACTTTAATAATAATGTTAGAGTAAGTTTTCCTCATGATTCACCCGCACCCCCAAAATGGTAAATTTTTTTCTGGGGAATTTTTTAGTTTCTTCTCTTTAACATATATTAAACGTAGAAAAATCAAAAACGTTTTTACAAGATGATTTTGAAGTGGGAAGAACAGAAACAATAAAAAATACCAATTTTATGAACTCTTTAATCATTTTTAGATTGTTTAAATATGTAATGATATTTTTAAAATAAAACTTAATCATTAATTACACGCTCCCTAAAAAAGAAATCTTAGGTAATATTTTTTTATGTATAATTTTTTCACTGTATAAGAATACAAGTAAACAAATCAATGCCAGGAAAGCATTATCAAATTGTTTTGCATTAAACAGTAATTGTGTTATTAATTTAGTTTTATTTCTTAAATTAGCTTGTATTTAGTTGAATTTAGAAAAATAAATGAAATTTGTTTAAATTTATAAATTGTAGTTTAAATATTTTTTCCTTTACAAAGCTGTAGGAGAAAAGACATTGTGAAATAAATAAATAAAATTTTTGTGTTACGAAATGTGTGATGCCAGTTTTATTTTTAAAACTCAATATTGTTTATTGTAATCGCATCGACCTTTAATTTATGTATTTTCAAATTGATATACCAACTTTTTATTTTGGAATAATAAATAATGGAGTTCTGTTTTCACAGAAAATGATTTTTGATGATTTTTTTGTTGATTTTTAATGAGTGTTAATTTTAAAAATAATTGACCTTCTAATACCAAGAATTTAGGATTCGCTATGAGAACGCTTTTATCAGTTAAAAAGTTTCTTTTAAAATTATATCATTTTGAACAGTGATTTAATTCTTCTTTTTATTATCCTAACTTTTTCTGAAATACGGGATATATACTGAAGATAGCATGGAGTACTGAAGATAGTATTGCTTTTCATCTTCTTAACAATGCGGTGTTCATTCTTTTCTTCTTCTAACACTGTATCTTTTCTAAATCAGACTGGCGATTAGACATGAAATATCTACGACAAAGTAAACGACGATTTTGATTTTTAGTTACATAACATTAAATTGGTCTTTTAATTTTTGTATTTATTTATTTATTAAATCAGTATTTTAAAAATTATTTAAAAAAGAGATTATATTTAAAACTATTTAAATAATTTAAAAAAATATTATTTACGTTGTTTTTAATACTTTTTTGTATCTCAGTTGTATTTATTTATTTATTATTTTTTTTAGTAGAGTCAGATGATAAAAAATTGTAACATCGTATTTTAGATAAAAAAAAATATTTCGGCAACGTTTTTTCCTTAGTTTTATTACGAACTTTCCTTTTATTCACGTTTTACATTGATTTCATTTTCATTTTTTTATCACTGTCAGAAAAAAACCGTTTTATCAATTTCCTTTTTTATCTCTGTACTCCGAGGTCCTCTGAACGTCACTTTTTTAACCTATTATTATTTTTTTTTTATAATTTGTTTTTATTTGAAATCATATCTAAATATAAATTGCTAAAATGTAAACGCCCAGGAATATTATAAATCTGCTCGCACTTTGTTTCTAGCCGATTGTAAATGTTAGTAACAGCTGAAGGTAATAACATGTTATTCTCTTCTCTTCTGTTCATATACCTTTCTTCGGCTGATTAAAACATTATTTATCTATTCGGTATGTTTCTAAGAGAAGGGGGGTCACCTGAATTAAATTTAGTACAGTTTTCATTAAATCTTGCCAATATTTCCTAAGATTGATATATTTTATATCAATTAAGTATATCAAATAAATTAAGTATGAAACCTTTACAAAAATATTACGTAAACAGATTTTTAAGTTAATTTTTTTTTATCAAATTATGATAACGCAAAGTAATACAGTATTTTTAAAATGTCTGATATATCTTTATAAAACCTTCATTACATTTTTTGACATCCAGGCATCACTTTATTTACGGATTAGGAATGAACGCTACGAAAAGTCAGTTTTTGTTTTCAAAAATTAAAAAACAAAATAGGTCAAATAATTAATTATACTCACAATAGTAATAGGTGAAACAAATACACCTCCTATACATATCTGAACATTTTTAATCGTGTTTTTTTCTTAATAAATTTTTACATATAAGAACATTAAACACTGAACAGTAATGAGATAGTAGAAATATTAAGTATAAAATTCTAAATTACTAAGCCTCCAAATTAACTAAAACATCGAAACATGAAAACCCACTGAAGAAAAAATGTGCTCAAAATAATATCCGAGTTCGAGCGAAATGCATTTCATCTCTGATCACGTGAATGAAGTACTATACGTGACGCAGTATATTATTTACCATGCCTCCATATATCTAACACGCTATGCACAATCTCTAATCACGTACGTAATTGGCCAGAACTTGCAGGACTTCCGAATCCTTTAATAGATTCGAGTTATCTAATCTTGTAGTTTAACAAAAATGTAAATTATTACTTTTATGAATAATAATTTACATTCTATCATTTCTAGAATAGATAAAATAAATATCCTGCAATTGATATATGTTATTATTGATCCTAAACATCAGGAAATGTCAGACTTAGATAAAACAGTTAAAATATAATATTTAAACAATAATAAACATAAATATAAATATCTTGTACAAAAACCAGTGAAGTAAAAAAAATTAATACACCTACTGATGTATTGAAATACTACGTAAATATGTTTTTTTAATCATAATAATAATAATGTTAATTTAATTTGTAATAAAAATAATTATTGTTATAATTTCATGAATAGTATTACTAATATTAAATAAAATTTTCCTTTTTATGTATCACTCCATTCCCATGGCAGTAATGATTGTTTTCAACTTACACTCCAGTTTTTACCTTAATAAAACAAACAAATCATTGATCAATATGTTTTAAAATAATGAAATTGCTATTCTTGAGTAAAATCTATAAATATATCTAATATCTGAAAACGGTACTTTTCATTAAACTTTTCTTAAATTTTTTGAACATAAATATTTCAATAACCATATGAAATGGTGTATAGATAATCATAAAAATTATAATTAATAGACTTTTTTACCGTTTTTATTGGTTAATCACAGATAATTAGATAGAATTAGATAGCCATTGATTCGTTATAGTTTTCTTTCTTTGACTTGCTTTAGTCCATAGACGTAGATTAATTATGAAATTAAAATTAAACGAACAACTTTTTTTGCATAGTTTATCATAATAGAACCTAAATTGTGTTCCTCCGTTTTGCAGATTTAAAAGCTGCGTTTGCGTGAAATTACCTATTACAAACAAAAGTTTATAAATATATCAGATTTAAAATATTTATTGATTTCCATTACGATACAAAATTACAAATAGAAAAACTGAAAATTAAAAAAGTAATCTTAGGCTTTGAAAAAAAATCTTACGTATTTTAAACCCTATTATCTTACACTTACTTTAAAAAGGGAGACAAAATGCGATTGCTGCCATTCAATTACTGGAAAAAACTTCATATTAGAATATCCAATGAATACATTATCGCCTCCCCATATTTAAATATCATCACTTATTAACTATTCAAAAAGTAGTTTTCTCTTTCCATTTGTGCAAAAAATTTTATACCAATAATTTATTATCCATAATTTACAAATTTTTTGTTAGTTTTTTAGTTAGTTCTTTTAACGACTGTTTTAGGACAGTTATAAATAAATAAATAAATAAAAAAATCGTTTTTATAAAAATTAAAAAACAAAATAGGTCAAATAATTATACTAATGGTATTATAATACTAATAATTATAATAATGGTAGTAGATGAAACAAATACACCTATATAAATCTGAATATTTTTAATCATGTTTTTTTTTCTTAATAAATTTTTACACATAAGAACATTTTTCACTGAAGAGTAATAAGATAGTAGAAATATTAAGTCAAAAAGATAAATATATATTTAGATAGATATATTTTTCTAAAAAGACTGATGGAAATGTAATAAAATCTCATTTTTTGTGGAATGCTGAATTTTGTCACATACTCTTTTGCAACTTCTGGCAATATTCAGAAAATTATTTAATAAATAAATCAGTCAGAAGCGCTTCATTTTGCAGAACTTATTTGCTATTCATAAAACTTTATTATTATTATTTTTTTTTATTTTTAGTCATTAGGAATTTATTTCGATTTCAGATTCTTAATACAATATCGTATAAAAGTTTTTTTTAAATTTGTCAATACAAAACTCGATAATAGTACCCAAGGTCTTCCCAAAAATAACCTTTGTAATAACCGTTTTTTTTTTTTTTTTTTTTTTTTTTTTTTTAGAAAATTGCGTTACTAATAGTTTCTATGATTAAAGTGAATAATATGGTCATGAATAAGAACAGAAGTAGTAACACAATTATGATAGTATATATAATATTTATACTCTCTTTAATAAGAGTATTATGATTATTTCGTTATCTTTTCAGTTGTTAAGAAATCAATAAAAAAGAATAAAAAAAAAAACATTTTCAGCCACCTTTATTATATCATCATTATATATATCATTATATTTTATTTTAAAATCCGATAGTGAGGAAAAACTGGTGTTTAGAAAACTTAGAGAAGAATGTAATGTCGCCTGATTGTGCAATCTAAATTCAGTGTTCTAATTTCTGATATTAACATAAATACAATTTTTAAGTCTGTAAAATTTTAAATGTAAATATAATGAACATTTTTTGGGATAAATCTTTTTGTGCAATGTTCTAGTTTCAAAGATTTTTGTTTGTTTAATATGTCTATAATAATAAAATTTCTTTTTTAAGTATTCAGTAAATTCTATAGAGGGTACTTACTCCTTTAACTGGCTTTTCACTATCAAATTCAAAGTAAATAAGAACCACTTAACTAATTAATTTAAATTCTTTCTTTTTTTTAACATTTTTTTTTTTTAATTTTCAGCTGGAATAGGGTAAGGTTCCTTAAAATATGAGTTTTGAATGGAATTTCCGGTTTGAAATTTAGATCAAAGAATTAAAAAAATTCACTTGCTGATGACGATTTAAAAAGCTAACACTGTCGGAATATACCAGTTCAGTAGAACAAAATTTCTTGCTGGTTGACTTCGGTCTTGTTTCGGAAACTTATTTGTGATTCAGTGACTGCCGGATTAAATAGAATGTAATAACAATAATTTTGGTTTATGTTCTACGCCTTCAAATGAAATATAAAAGTTTAAGTTTAATGATGTAATTTTGAAAATTCGAATATTTTTTAATAAAGCTAAATCTTAAGGTTTATTAAAACATGATACATGAAAACAATTAGATCAGTTGTAAGTTAAGAATTTCGGATGAAAGAAAGATTTGAAGAGGGCTATGATGGAAGGTATTAAAAGACAGAATATCTTAGTGTGTAATTAGGTTCTTCCTTTAAGATGCAGCCTTTATTTCGTTTACATTTTCATAAAATGACGGAAATTTTTAAAAAATTTCCTTAACATAAAAATAAACATTCAGTCTATGAAGTCCTTAATTTTCTGAAGGGAAATACTTAGCTTGTTTTGCTCAGTAAGTGAGGTGAGGCGAATACTTAAAACAAATTAAAGTCTTCGTTTAGAATTTTTAACTATTCTTTATATAGCAAATATTTTTTTTCTTTCTTTCTTCAATTTTATCTTGTGAAAAAGTACTTTTCTAACCACTGAAATTGCTTTTCTAATTTTGCTACAATTTTTATGTCTGTCTACTGCCAGTGGATTTTTACTCGCACAAGTTTGCTTTTGGTTGGTTCTGTTTGCTTACTCCATCCTTTATCTATTTAAAGTTATCTCATTATTTGACGGTAGTTCATCTTTATGCTAAACTCAAAATTTAAAAATATATTAATGTGACATAATCTTTAGAGGATTTTACTGTTTATTAAAGACTACAACTC
The DNA here is from genome assembly GCF_047948215.1 of Lycorma delicatula. Taxonomy (NCBI): domain Eukaryota; kingdom Metazoa; phylum Arthropoda; class Insecta; order Hemiptera; family Fulgoridae; genus Lycorma; species Lycorma delicatula. The sequence goes on along the minus strand of NC_134455.1, from coordinate 209,935,400 downwards.
CGTTCACTAGCCAAATGCATCCTTTAAATTCTCCGATGATAATAATCGGAGAATTTATAAAATTTAATATTATATATTTAATTATAATAATCTGAAATTAGTAAAATTATTCTACGTTAATTAGTTATTAGCTTAGCATACCAGATTAATATATAATTTCATGCAAATTCATTTGAGTAAACAAAATTAAGGTTAAAAGTAATATTAAATCATAAATTATAGTACAATCCTATTGATTGTTATGGATATTTAAACCAGAAAAAACTTTTGGCGTTGAAAATTGTATACATGAGGACACTTCAAAATTTCTGACTCAGTCTCACAAAGGAGAAATCAGTGTAAAATTAAATGTTGACATAAGTAATGTAGTAGATGATCACCTTAAGAGGGATTTTTATTTACTTTTAAGGTGTTCTTAGTTAATTATAATGATATCCATATGAATTTACTAATTAATAAAATTTCGTTGACATTTGAAAAACTGAACATGTTAAATTAAGTGTTAATATTATTATAGAAATTGTATGCCCAGAAAAAAAACGCAAAAAACGTTTTTACGATGATTTTTCAATTTATCGGTTGATGTAACATCAATACTAAACTATATTGCAAAATTAGCATAGGAATCGGCTAATACGATTCAAATTTATTGTTCAACGGAGACTAAAAATACTAGTCTTTATTTTCTGCAGGAGGAAGCATGGTGGTCTACATCTGATCATTTGCAATCATCCAGAGACAATACCAATCCGAGAGAAGTGACAGAACTAATTGTCTTGAAACGGCAAAATTGGCAGCGTTTCAGAAGGCCAGAAGATAGGACTCTTCTTAATAGGACGGCGCGGAGGTTGTTGAGGACGATCAGAGACGAGACATTCAAGAAGTACATAGGAAATCTTTCTCACCTGAATGGGGACAGATGCTTCTTATGGAAGGCTGTAAAGGGACCTCAACGATCATCAGGAACGTTCCCCGCCCTATAGAGGTGTACTGGATCGTGGGCGAGGACTGACAAAGAAAAGGCCGATCTGTTTGCTTCACACCTAGAGGTAACATTCCGACCCCACTATGCAGAGGGTTCCGGTGATGTGGATTTCCTTGAGACTTCCTTGAGAGCCCAATGGCAATCAGCTTCCTGAATAAACCGATCTCTGCAAGGGAGATACTGAAATTAGTCAACCAAGGAAGACGATTAAGGAAGGCCGCAGGCTTTGACTTAGTGACGCACAAAACGCTTGTCATGCTAAGGAGGAATTCAGGCCTCACGTTATCCAACAAGATCTTAATTTGTCAGACTATCCAGTGCCCAATCTGGACGTACGGTGTAGAATTGTGGGGAACGGCTAGTACTAGTAATGTAGAAATTATACAACGTTTTCAGAACAAAGTACCGAGGGTAATTGCCAAAGCGCCGTGGTTCACGCGGAATGATGAGCTTCAGGATTATGTGGAGCTCCCGTGGGTTCATGAGATTGCACAGCAGCGCAATGTCAAATACTTGCAGAGACTTGAGAATCATGTAAACCACTTTGCAATTAATCTACTCGATAACAGCAGAGACGTCCGACGGTTGAAACGTGCCCATGTACTCGACATAGGGTCTGCGTAACAGTTGGAATCTAACACCGTCAAGTTTAGAGTAGTCGTATCTAATTTCTTATTACTTCTCTTTATTATTTTGTTTATTTGTGTAGGAATGTTTGTTTTGTGGACTATATGGTGCTTAAATTAATTGTTTGTGATTTATGACTGAGCTTGAAATTTCATATTTGACTTAAAGTTTGCTTGCAACTATTTATTGTGTATTATTTATTTTGGGGGTTCCTTAAGGACCCTCTTATCACGTGCTTTTGTCAGCAAATTTACTTATTTCTCCACAGGAGGGCCGATTGTAATTATAATTACAATCATAATTATAATTACAAAAAAAAACTTTCTTCTTCTGAAGAAATGCATTAAAAAATATTAGATATTTATTACACCTAACAAATTAATACCTTTAATTGTTTTTAGGATTTTCTTCTTTTAAATTTTATTAATTTGTTTTAACAACTTTAACTTATCGAAAATAAAAAAAAATACTATTTTTTGTTTTTTAAATTCTTCGATTAGTCTTTTTATCTTGTCATTACGTCAAAAGTTTAATTAAAAAAAAAGAACCTAAGAAGTTATGCTATGAAATAGTTAATGTATAGAGACTTGTAAACTTCACAATAGTAATTAATTATTTAGATATGCTACTGAACTTTAAAACCCTACATTCCATACTTACAAAATGCAGTAAGAGTACAGTATGGCATGGTGGTTGTACGTTTAGAGCGGAATTCTAATGACTGATAGAGTCAGCTAAATTGATGACCTTAAGAAAAATAAACATATAGTAATAAAACTAATAATCTCCTTATAAAAAATCATTTCTACATTGGAATATTGTAACTCTGTTACTAATAGAAGAGAAACGTAAACCTTTATCGATCAGATTTATTTCTTTTAGTTGCTGTTATTGAAAGAAATTAATTGCAAAGCAGATTTAGCAATTTTGTATGCATTACCGCATTTTTTTATAGTTATTACATTATCACTAAAGAAAATATAAGTGCTACTGAAATAAGATTTCTCTCACTAATTATTTTATTGTCTCGGAGATCCTAGATTCTTGTTTAATACGGTAGAAAAATTCAATAATTATAATTGTTGTCGTAAATCAATAAATTCTATTGTAATTACATTTTGTTGTTATTAACAAATTAAAGGTATATTATTTTCAAAACATTTTTATGAAAAAGTAGATTTCACTTTAAATAATAAGATTTTCCGAATTGATTTTTATGAAAACAATTTGAGAAACATTTTCTGTTTCATGTTTTTTCACCATCAACGAGCATTTCTCAGGTCAATTTTGAATAAAAATAAAAATGAGTGTAATTGATTCCTCTTTTATTGCTGTAAGACATGACTACAACGTTACAAGACAAATTGAATGAACTCAGGCTGAATATGAAAAACTGAGTAAAAGGTTATATACTTTAGTAAACTTTATCTTAATATAATGCTAGTAAGTTTAACAGTGGTCATCAGAAACATTATTAAATTAGAGAAATTTTAACTATTAATCAAAGAAAAAATTTGTTTTTATTTAATTTATAAGTTTATTCATACATGGTTATATTTATATCATTAGTTTTAAAACATACTTTAACCGATTAAAAATAGAAATTGTTAGCGAATTACATCTTTGAATACGTAAATTAGCCATTAGACTGGTTAGAATCTTCTTCTTAATTTAAACAATCATGTACCTCGAGAAGAGGTCTGTAAGTTAAACTTAATTAACAGTAGATATAGTAAAATTTCTTTTTTTAGGAAAATATTTTTTTGATTTATTGATTTCATACTTCATTTTCATACGTGCTAATACTGTTTGAATAGTTCATTCGCACTTTCCATCAGAATTTTTATAGAAATCTTAATAACATATTCAAAAATCACTATTCAGTATTTTCTCAGTTGTACCTGTTTTTCTCTCTAGAGAATAAATTACCTAATTTTTTTTTTGAAGACGAAAATGATTTGTTTATGAAAAACCCCTGTAACATTAAATACCTAATCCACTTCGAGTGTGCGTGCTTCTTATTGCATGACGAACGTTAAAATACAGCAAATACTCAAACAGTTAGCATTATTTCTTAAATCGATTTAAGTCTCTGGTTGCTTCGTTTAATATGCCACCATTTTTGTGCTGAATATATGATTCAGAACACAAAAGTTATTTTAAAAGTTATGTTTATATTGTATGTCTTCATTATTATTTTTTTAAATAAAAATTCATAAAAGGAAACATCTATTATTTCCTAGTTGGTTATATAAAATATTTCATCGGTAGTTTTCTAGAAAGATAAAATTTAGGGTTATATTTACGTTGTAACAAATTTTCATGAAGGAAACCTTATTAAAGGAACTGCTTCCCGTCCCAAAGAATTTTACGACTAATAGAGCATAGAAATGAGATACTTGTTGAAGGTCAAAGCGATAAACTGAAGGAAGTTAAGGAATAAATGCACATGATAAGCCTTAAATATATAATAACTCCAGTAATACATATTCTTTATCATATATAATATATTTGAAAGTTTTTACTGAGTAAGTAATAGGTAATTCCGTTCTTACAGATAATTTCTTAGACAGAGAATATTTTTAAACCGTATTTTTTTTTTTTAACTGAATTTTTACGGGCATCGACTGCTAAGGTCATTAGCCCTCGTCACATTTTTTAAAATAAATTATTATCTCCATCAGGATCGTCATATGTAAGGGTGTAAAGGGCCCTTACATTTTATTTAAAAAAACACAAACTTCACAATAAATATTAAGACATAAAACACAAGGACAATCACAAACACTTATGGGGTGTAAAGGGCTCCAATATTAAAATTTGAGATAGGTTCTCAAAAGACCATAAAATTAAAATTTCAGCTTATCAATACCATATCTTTCTTTCTTTCTTCTACGACTTTTAAACCGTATTAGCATCATTGATTAGGTTCTTGTCTGTGCTATCAATAGTTGTATTTTAATGCCTAGGCGACATTCTCACAAAATACTAGGTGATGAATTTCTTTTTCGGTACATCACAATGTGACTCCATCATTACCGTTTATGATTTATTCTATATCCCGGAAAAAGTGCACACAATAAAATTAGCAAACTCTTTCTACTATAAACTAACTAACGATAAATAACCTATTACCGATCAATATATATATATATATATATATATATATATATATATATACATACACATATATATATATATATATATATATATATACATACATATGTATATACATACATATATATATATATATATATATATATATATACATATATATAAATGCTATTAATGCTTTAATTTTTATTTAAAGTCATTAATTTCCGTATTCCTCAATAAATCTTTCTAACAAACATTCCTTTATAATTTTTAAGATAATCAATTCATTCACTACACGCACCTATGTGATTTTATATGATCCTTCTTTAAGTGATTTTAATCATTAAAAAAAGTTCATTCAAGTATAAGATTAAAAATTTGTTTTCGTTTTATATGCTACGATCTCAATAGTTTCAATTCACTTCCTTGAAAACGGTAGTAATATTTGGATACCTTGTTCTTAATTGTATATTGAAGTTACTGAAATTAGATATCATTATTTTTTTTCATTATTGTGATTTTTATACGAACGGGTGGATTAAATTAATTTTGCAATAAATATTTCACAATAATAATGAAAAAACTGTTTAAAACTAACCAGTAATTCAATTTTATCAATTCAAACTTTCGAGATTAGAAGAAGCCTTTAATTTTCTTTTTATTCTTTATTCAATTTTAACCAGAAATTCTCTCTTTATTTTGCTGGCAAGGCAGTACATACTCGTATAACAATTAGACTATGTGTATTGCAGCTAATATGACCTTAATATTACATCATAAACGTCTAAGTTATTTTGAAATGAAATCTGTACCATTTACTAGTTGAATCTATTCATTACATTCTGTATAATTAATGACGCTTGAAATTAAGGGTAAATTAACTAAAACTAAATTGATTTTACTAATTACACGAATATAAGCGCCCAATAAATTCCCCTATGTTTATAAAAACGTTATAATCTTATTTAGAAATTAATACTGTACAAAGCAGGTTAAAACTACAAATTAAATTTACTTTGTCTCTCAAAGTCTGTAACTCATTAGTAAGATCTTATCACAAACAACAATTAAAAAGAAGTGAATGACGAAAATGTAAAGGTCTGTAAACACAACCAACATATAAAACATGAAGATTATTTAAGAGACTAAAAAAGTAAAAGTATAAATTCATCTCAATGCTGTCTGTTGCACTCAATGGTAGCTTTAGGTGGATAGAAAGCGATCTGAGTGAACTGTCATAGTAATCACATTTGATCACCTCCTTCATCAAAACTGAGGTTATTCATATCATTCACTTCATTTTCTATTGTTCTGTGCTTGGAAGACACTAAACTGTTGTCATTCTCTAAGTTTGTGCATTTATAAATTGAATTATATTTTGAATATAATCATCAAAAATAATATAAAAAATAAAATGGATTAAGCTATGTAGTTTGAATAGATGTAACTGTTTTTATTGAATGAAGTAATCTGTATTACATCCCGATCATTTATTATTTAACTCATAATAATAATTTTCGTTTCATGAAAATGAATACTGAACCTTTTTTTTTTCCTTTTTTTTTGAAGTGGGATGGGGCTAATGGCCAAAAGTAGTCGATGCCCCTAAAAACCTCAAAGAAAAAAAAATAATAATTTAAAAAAAGAAATTATGATGATAATTTCTCTTACTTTAATAGTAATTTTACGGAATGGTATTCAAAACAAAATTTATACATTTTACTTCGGTATGGCAAATCGTTAATCAATTGATTTTGATTATTTTCTTCTATACTAAAATTTTTAAACCCAATACGTTGTAAACAACTAAAATTCTTTTATGTATAAATGAACTCTAAAATGGACTACACCTACCGAAGATGTTTGTATAAACGAAAGAGTTCTTATAGAATCAAATATAAAACGTCACTTTTAATACACGATAAAAAATTCAGTTTATGTTTATATTTTAAATGATGAATGTAAAATATATATAAAAAAAAATAACAATAAGAAAAATTGCATATTTAATGTTTTCGTTTAAACAAAACAAAATTATCAGAAAGAAGAATAGTAACACTAACATTTTGAAACCCTCTTTACTCATTAATTGTAACATAAATAACTGCGGTATGGGGATATTTTATTGATGTAATAATATAAATATTACAGACAATTAATGTAAAATTAAAAATGTCCATATAAAGTGGAAATAAATTGTGCAGCATTTTGCTACTGCGTTACATACACTCACACGGTGAATGGTGCTTCAGTTCAACAGTTCAAACCAATCGAATGGATTTTATCCAGATAAAACTTTTTATCGCATCAAGCGGGTCTGAAACCACGAATTCACTCTAAGTAGTCCATCGTATATAATCGTCCATGCAGGGAGATCGAATTTTATGCGTCTTAGACGGGAAAATCTTTTATACGCAAAGATCAATAGCACGTAGAATTTAGAAAAATGAGGTAATTACATGCCGTTACACGCTCTTCAGTATAAAAATATCTCGTATAAATCTTTAATATCCATTATCGGTAGGTTATGTTTTGTAAAGGCACAAAGTATTTCCAAATGTCGAAGATGTGCAGGCGTAATTGAGCAATGTGTCCATATATTATCATATAATCTGGACCTTCTTTTTTCAATTTATTTAACTGTTAAAGAGATGAGGTGTTCTTATTAGTCAGAAAATATTTCATTATTTAATCTTATTAATTAAATATGATGAGTAACCTTTGTCATTAACTTTTTTCCGTAAAAATATTATATTGATACACCCATCAGATGCACCAAGTACGGACGAATTTCAAGTTTAAACATGAAGCGTACTATTTTTTGCACAATCATAAAACACGAATTTCATTACAATTATTATTATTTCTATTAATATAGATTTTTTTTTTCCTGTTTAGCCTCCGGTAACTACCATTAGATAATACTTCAGAGGATGAATGATGATGATATGTATGAAAGTGTGAATGAAGTGTAGGTCTTGTACATTCTCAGTTCGACCATACCTGAGATGTGTGGTTAATTGAAAACCCAACCACCAAAGAACACCGGTATCCACGATCTAGTATTCAAGTCCATGTAAAAATATCTGGCTTTACTAGGACTTGAACGCAGGAACTCTCGACTTCCAAATCAGCTGATTTGGGAAGACGCGTTCACCACTAGACCAACCCGGTGGGTTCTATTAATATAGATTAGTTTTTTTTTTTATTTACGGACGATTTTTCTTCTTTATTTTTTAATTATCCGAAATTTTGTCAAAATTTATCAAACAAATCTGATTTGAATACAACATAACATCCCTGTACACCTATTAAATTACATATTCTTTTTCATATTTTTTTTGTTATTGAATTATTATTTATTGTATTTTTTTTTTACAACAGGTTAAAAATTATTAATAAATCAATATGTTTAAATTTAAAAAAAAAAACAAAAAACATGTAAATGCAGTCGAATTTTGGCCGATGTGCCTTCCCCTTGTAAAATCAAAATATTTCATTAATTAAATTTTTATTGAGTTTTAATTGTGGAATCAATGAAAATAAATAACTCTTGATATATCGTTGAAAAGCTCTCAATTCAGTTAAGAAAAAAATCGAAATTCCAATTTTGATTTGATTTTGGGCTTGTCTTGGACATTTTGGGTCCAGTCAATTGCAGTCAAAAGAGGAGGTGCACAACTAGATGTTAAAACAGTGCTAAATCAAAAATTTCAACAACATTCTACGGCTAATCGTTTTTGAGTTATGCGAGATAGGTATTTACGTACATACATAAGTACGTACAGACGTCACGCTGAAACGAGTCAAAATGGAATCAGGGGTGGTCAAATTGGATATTTCCGTTGAAATCTGAAAAACGAAATTTTTCGCGATTACAATAATTTCTTGTACTTGTACAAGGAAATAAAAATAGTGATTCACACGTCCCTATTTCTTTCTTTGTCATGTTTGGCTTATGAGGGCTATAATAAAAAAATTTACAATAATTAATATTATTTTAATATTTTTTCTGTTGAATTTTGTTTTACGTTACGTTGAATTGCAAAGCAATAAATATGTAAACATGTAAGTTATATATTTTTATCGCATTAATACTTAAGAGCTAATATAATTAGCACTTGTTCACAAAATTTACGTAATAGAGGTCTAAATTAGGTTCTTATGACTTCCTGTAATAGGTGATTATCTATGAAATTGATTTCAGCACTGACTGGGTTTTTCTCAGTAAGTGATATATTCCCATTTCATATTATGTAAAGTATTTTGCAATAATACTTTTTATTTTATTAAGTTACTTTGAGAAAAAATGTACAGTAATTATCATTGAATCTGGTAAAGGTTTTTTTAAAATTTTCCTTGGTGTTTTTCAACCTACATTAACGTTAAATTTTATTTTACGTAACATGATTTTTTGTTTATTTGGTTTTGAATATGTGGGATGTAGGGAAAACTTCAAAGCTTTTAACGTAGTTCCCTTTACACAGAAATTTAGATAAAATTCACACAGCGTATGATTCTCTTTAAAAAAAAATTACAAATAGAATTATATTAATAAAGATTATATAAAATCACGAAAGGTTTTATACAAATATCAGTACGCGTGTAACGTTCTGTGTTAATGTAGATAGTTGCAATACATATACTAAATTATTTATATGTTTTTACACATAAAATATGTACATCCATGTTCAACATTTATCAATAGTCGATGACGGTAATATCATCGTTTGCCATGTCTGTATTATTATTTTTTTTAACGTGAAATAGTTTATGTTGTAAATTTTAGCAAGTGTTTGAGTAATTTCCTCTGCGACAACTTCCAGTGATACAAATAAAAAGTAAAATTGGCGATGAAATTAAACTGTGTTATTTTTATACAGATTTAAAAAGTCAAATTATACATGAAAAAAATTATTTTATCTTTTCATAAGTTTATGGTTGATGTGAGATTAGTTCTGTACCCAATTTATTTATTATTACGATTTTTTTATTTATTTAATTACTGCAAGACAGTTAATACACTATTTCAATTTATAGTATCACACCCTAAATTGGTAAACCCTGATTAGGAGAACAGACTCTCCACTACGCTTTTTAGAAAAAGTGAGGAGTGGTATGATCCTGTCGGCTTCTTTATTTAGTTGATGCAGTTAATATTCGGGGCATACATACATTCTTTTTGCTCACGTCAGGGACTGTCTCTTTGTATTGTCTACCGTCATTGTATTTTTCAGAGAAATTAGCAATGACATGCCTTCGCTTACGTTTACGTCTTTTAATTGCGTCGCTGCCATTAATTTAATATATTACTACTTATATGTACGTGGGTGTTTTATTATTTTCTTTTCCGCAACAATTTTCTTTTACATGACTTTATGCTTTATTTTCTCAAAAGAAAAACTTTACCGCGTACTACTTTGATATTTTTTGAAATTTATTTGGATAAACAGGTTAACTGAATAGGGTGTAGTGGTATACTTATCGTCATTAATATATTATTAACATTTTAACATATTTTCTTAGTGAAGATCTTCCAACAACTTAGAAATTGGTATTTATTTAATCACGTTTAGTAATAAGTTCCAGATCTATACCGATAATGAAACTCGTTACCCATCAAACTTCAGACTTCGCCTTTGACAACTTAGTAAAGGTAATTAAAGTCATATTAAAAAATATATAATTATCTTTTACTAGTATAATTAATAGTTCTCTCTCTCTTTCTCCCTCTCTCTCTCTCTCTCTCTCTCTCTCTCTCTCTCTCTCTCTTTGACTATATATATATATATAATTAAAAGTATTATTTTAGTATTTATTCTCTGTTGTAGTTATCACACGTAATATTAAAAACATTATTTAACTATTAAAACAATATAATAATAATCCAGTATTTAGTTGAGGTATTGGAATTGTTTGTTACTGTTGAAAATTTATTTAAATAATTGTTCGTTGATATTATTAAACGAATGAGTAATGAAAACAATAGATAGAAAGCTGATCAGAAATTTTATTTATAGATGAATTAAAATTTTGAAATTTTACTAAATCCTTGTAGACAATTCTACCCACAGAAATTTAGAAATATTATATTTTAAATGTATAATAGGATAAGAAATAAATTTTATTGCGTTTAAGGATATTTTTTGAATATTGATTTGTTAGAGTATTAATAGAGCAGTAATTTCAGCACAATCTGACTGATTAACTTGGTCTAATATGAAATGTAGTGGTTGCGCCTACCGCTCTTGTTACCGCTGGAATAAACCTTGTTCGGTTTGAAATGACCACGTTGTCAAGATAGTCTGTATTAGGTATTATTATTATTATTATCGAATCTGAATTTAACTAAGAAAGAAAAGCGACGGACCGTATTTTAATCCTATCGAATTTTGTTAATTTCTAACTTTTGCGTACCCTTGATGATTTATTTAAAAATAATGTTGAATTGAGAATTCTGAAATTTCATATCTCATCGTTTTTTGCATTCTATATTTATGGGCTTTGTTTCATAAAATTGTATTGGTTTATTATTAATAACTTTGCTTTTACTATACGATTCCTAATGAGTTTAATGTATTTCTTTTTCATTTTTTTTAACGTATTTGTAATAAGAGAAATAATGTTATAGGCTATATAAAAACTGAGAAATAATTAAGATTTTAAACAGTTTTTAAAATAAATACCTTAATAAAGTTACTTTCTGTTTGATGTTCTAGTTTAAATTTACATTTCCCATTGGGTTGGTCTAGAGGGTTACTCGTCAACGCAAATGAGCTGATTTCGAAGTCGAGAGTTCTAAGGTTCAAATCTAGCAAAGGCAGTTACTTTTATAAGGATTTGAGTACTAGAGCGTGGATACCGATATTCTTTGGTGGTTGGGTTTTAATTAACCACACATCTCAGTATGGTCGACCTGAGGCTGTACAAGACTACATTTCATTTACATTCTTATGCATCATCCCCATTCATCCTATGAAGTAACATCTTATGGTTATTTCTGAGGCTAAACAGAATAAGAAAATTTAAATTTACTTCATTACTAATTAATATTTCAATAAAAGTTAAAAATAATGTCGTTATTGGTGAGGTGGTTAGTAGGTGTTAATTTTTTTTTTTCAAAATCCATTATTACAGTTATCATATAGTGATGTCCAGCTGGCAGAACGGCAAGGAATTTGAAAATCATGAGATCAATAAAAGTTCTGATTTACTAATAAAAATTGCAGCAATAAAATTTTGTACAGAGCGTTTCATAATGTTCTTAGGAGTTAAAAAAAATTCAATACAAAAAAGTATTTCACTTACCTAAATGAAAGTTGTACGAGGTGATGCAAGGACTCAAACAGTTTTTGTTAAAATCTATAAATTTTCAATATGTGCTCCTTTGGTGACACGGCACACATCAACACGAAAGTCTAGCTATTGCCAAACTCGTTCTAACATGTCATTTTCGATAGAGTTGATTGCATTTATTATGCGATTCTTTAGCTCAGCGATATCATGTGGCATTGGTGGGATGGATAAACACCTTCTCTTTCATGTAACACCAGAGAAAGAAATCACATGGCGTGAGGTCTGGTGATCTTGGTGGTCACAGCGTAATGTGTTGGTCTTCTTCAGACGCACGTTCTATCCAACGCCGAGGTAATGTTGTGTTAAGATACTGTCGAACCTCGTTATGAAAATGGCCAGGACAACCATCTTGCTGGAAAATGAAGTCGTTGAGTAGCTGAGGCATTAGCCATAACTGTAACATATCCAAATATATCATGCCGGTTACTGTCGTTTCCATAAAACAGAACGGCCCATACACTGCCTCACGAGAGATCGAACAAAAAACGTTTACTTTCGGAGAATCCGGAATGTGTTCCACATAAGCGTATGGGTTTTCAGTTCGCCAAACTCGCACGTTATGACCGTTTACTTTGCCGCTAATATATAAAGTAGGTTCATCGCTGAAAACTATCTTGTTTAGAAAACCTTCATCTAACACCATCTTTTCCTGTAACTGTAAACAAAAATCGAGCCTACGTGTTTTATCTTCATCAGAAAGACGCTGGATTAATTGAAGATGGTTCGGTTTGCATAATAAACGTTTACGGAGAACTCTTCACACTGTTGTTTTCGGAATTCATAATTATCTTCCTGCAGCCGCAGTCGATTTTGACGGGCTGCGAATGAAACTTGCACGCTCACGTTTGACATTGACTTCTGAGGTTGATGAACGACCAGTTGATTTTCGCTTGCACAAGCAACCAGTTTCACTGAATTGTTTATACCATCCACGAATTGAATTGTCACTTGGTGGCTCCTTATGAAATTTCAACCAAAACGCACGTTGCACAGAAATTACTGACTTTGATAAATGAAATTCTAGCACATAAAACGACTTCTCGCTTCCCGTGGCAGCCATTGTCTCTACTGTCGACGCCTAGCGAGCAAATGGTTTACTAACTGCCTAGTATATGTGGAAAAAAACTATTTGAAGTACTCTTTCGTACAGTACTTGTTTTATTCTTATGAGTGAAATAGTATTTTGTAATGAATTTTCGAAACTCCGAAGAACTTAATGAAACGCCCTGATTCTAATTCTGATTATTTAGTCACACTTCCAACATTCTAACGTTCCCCTTTTCGATTACCAGTTTAAAAAAATAATCCCATCCTCACAACACTCCATGTTTGAAAATTAAAATTGTTTTTTATTTGTTAAAAGTTTCTCTGCTTTTATTTATCCTAATTTTTCCTCAATACCGACAAGTAACTTCTACTAGTCCAACAAGCAATGAAAATAAATTTATTTTAATTAATTATAACTGACATTTTCTGGTAGTATTTTCAATAACAGGGATTTTCTTTTAATGATAGATGATATTTTCCTAATGACAATGCATGTAAATACGTCGTATTGATGAAATTAATTTAATGCGAAACTAATTTATTCCAAAACCTTTATGGTTTATTTATTATTTTGGAATATGGGTTTTTTTATTACTAAAATTTAAATATTTATTTATAAAAATTAATTTTTAATTCAGTAGCACTCATTTTGTTTTACAAACATAATTAAATCGAATATTTTGATGTATAATGTAGAATAGTTTTTACGGATCAGTTTATTATAATCAAGAAACTTTATTTAGATCAAAAAAATAAAAATAATATACTTCTTTGGTTACATCGGTGATTTGTACAATATTTCACTCTGCTATTTTCCCATTGTTTCATCTTATTTATTCTCTCTTTCTTTAGAAATAAAATATTTTCTTTTTTCTTTGGTAAATTAAGACGGTAGGAGTCGATGGAATTGAAACACAAAATTCTGTCCTATCCCATCATGTTTATTTACAAAAAGATGAATTTTTAATAAACCCATAGGAAGGAGGTTGAAAAAAGGATTGTCAAGGGAAAGAGGGAGAAAAAAATCATCAGGGTTTGAATGAGGTATTCTATAGGAAGTAAAGTTAACTGTGCGCCTTCAATAGTCAAAGAATAACCCGGCTATTGTCGGGTTTAGCGTACTGTTGTTGAAGAAATTGTGGTGTGTTGAATATTTTTACATGTAAACATATAATTTTTTCTCAGAACACCACTGTAAGTTGATTAAGTTCATTTTATTATAAGAAAAGTTGTTTTAAAAGAAAACTTATTTTAACTTGCATTTTATTTATTCGTTGAATTCTTATCTACAGAATACAGTTAAACCTCTTTATGAACCCGTTACATGATGAAAAATAATTTTAAATAAGTTTATTTTTCAAACGAAATAAAATGAACAACTTTATTATTGCAATAATGAAAGTTCTGATATTTAATGTAGACAACGATTGATATAGCCTTTAAATGGCTTTATTTTTTATGATATTTTATTCCGGTAATTGGATCTCATATTTTAAAAAGAGTTCCATTATTAGGTGATATAATCAATATTCATAAATATATCAGTTAACTCATGGAGTTAACATTGTATCGGCAGAGACTTCTTATCGCATTTACTTTATGTCAGAGCAGAGTTTTAATTTCGCGGAATAATGTGACTCATCCAGTGTATTTTCTTTACAAGTATTTATATTCTAAAAAATTGCTGTTATTGTCTTTTCTTAAATTTAAATAAAAACAAGATGTCAGTTTAGGGAATTTCGGGCTGTACTAAGTCAATAAACTCAAAATCTTTTAATATTTCGTGCGTAAAGTGCAGTAATGTTTTTCACGGGTCCTGTGTTAATATGAAGAAGACTGACTTTGACCAACAATGGCAGTGTACTTCTTGCCGTGAAGAGAAGAATATTGAGCAGAAATCCACTTTTTTATTCGACAATGTTACCTTGCTAGACGTAATGAAAGAACTTCTTGTCATTAAGGAAGAACTAAAACAATGTAAGAAAGACTTTAATGACTCATATGATTTATTGTTCAATAAAATGGAAGACGCCAACAAAGCTTTGGAACAACAAGCTAAGAAAATTGAACACTACTTAAGAAAAAACGGATGTTCTAGAAACGGAAAACAAACAACTGAAAAAGAAAATTTCTGAACTGGAATTTAGAATTGAAGAGGCGGAACAATATTCCCGTAAAAACTGTATTGAAATTCAAGAAATTCCAAGAAAGAAAGAAGAGGATATCGTTGAAGTTTTGAAGGAGGTTAGAAAAGCAATAGATTTTAATGTCTCTGATAATACGATAGATAACTGTCAAAAGACTTAACGACAGGCGGAACGATGAAACTCGCCGGATAATAGAAAAATTCACCAGGTTTATTGACAAGGAGGATTTCTTGCAAAGAAGCGTATAAAGAAAAACTTATCAACGCTAATGAACATGGTGATTGATAATTGAATTTTCATCAAAGTATCGCTGAGCCCGACTCAGAAAAAATTACACTTTTTGGCCACAGAAACAAAACAGAATAAAGGGTATGCATATCTGTGGACGAAAGGTGGTAATATCTTCATGCGGAAAAGTAAGGATCATTCTTCCAAAATAATACGTATCACTTGGTCGGATGACCTCGAGAAACTGTAAATATTAATACTACTGTTAATTTTTTTTGTGTTATATGGTTTCTTTTTTAACAAAAATAGTTTTTATGTACTTGGATTTTAGTTTTTGATATTTTTATTATTTTTTATAATGAATGAGTTATTTTGGAAAAATAATTTCATACTAGTTCCAGAACATAAGTATGCGTACCAATTCTGATAATTTTGAAACTCTTGTGTCAACCTGCGAAACATTACCTGACGTAATAATTTTATCTGAAGTTTGGATAGAATCCCATGTAATATGCCAGTGCAAGTTAGAAAATATACATTGTTGAAAAATTCAATAGTGATTACCGCTGTGGTGGTATAATTGTATATTTGCTTGATTCTGTTGTTGTTGAAATTATTGATTTGGTAAGTCAAGAATCAGACACTGTACTGCTTAGATATAAAGCGTCCAATTTATCGTTTTATCTTGTAGCTATATACTACAATGATCATACTGGTAATAAATATAGCTTCATCACTGAAGTAGAGAATTATTTGCAGACTATTAATTACTTTGTAAACCTAGTAATTGTAGGTGATATGAACTTAAATTTACTAGAAGACACAAATTTAATAAATGAATATAAAACAGTTATGTTACGGCTTAGAATCACCGATAAATCAACCTATGCGTATTACTGACAATATGAGAACTTGTATCGATCGCATTTTTGTTAGGTTTAAGACAAAACAATTTATGAAGATAACTACAGAAACATTTAATTCTCTTATTACAGATCATAGCATGTCTGATTTTTCCTTATCTGTTGATATGCCAAAAACAGACCATAGCATCACACACTCAGTGGTAAACTATGATGACCTAAACAGTGCCTTGTCAACTGATGACTGGCCTTTTGTTTATTGTGAATCTGACCCCTCTCTTGCTGTTCATATATTTTTATCTACTCTAAATAATCGCATTTCCAATTTCACGTACCTTAAACAAAATCGGCAAAAATATAAATATCTTAAACCTTGGATAAATGACTACAATGTAATAAAATTCGAACGCGTAACCTACTTTATAAGAAAATTAAGAAAGATCCACTGAATAAAAAACTGAAAATATACTTTAAATCTTTCAAGCACGGTTTACAAGCTGAAATTAAACATATAAAAAGCTATTTCTATCATAACTCTTAAAAAATATCAAGTAAACACGAAAGCTAAATGGGAAGTAATTAATGAACTAACTGGACAAAAACGTAGAACAATGGTAACTAAACAGTTATTAATTGAAAATGAAATTGTTTTTGATAACCTTAAAATTGCTAAGCTTTTTAATGTTTATTTTATAAACGTAGCTGACAAGTTAAGACCACTTAATGACACACCTTACCATGATAACTACAAAAAAATAAAAACTTAAAAAAAAAAAAATTACAAAAAAATATTTGATAATATATAATTTATAATTTATTGGTTATTTATTAGATATTTATATAATTTATTTTTTACTTTTTAGTGCATTTTTATGTTTGTCAATATATTATATTTTTTTGTTTAAAATTCTCAATTTGATTAAATTATTATTTTTTACTTTTTAAAGGGTTTTTCTAATTTGTTCACTTTTTTATTAATGTTAATATTATTATTAGTTAAATAAAAGCTTTTTTAAAAAAATATTTTTTATATGTAATCAAATACATTTTTATAATTTTTTTTAAATTTTTTAATTTTTTTACTTTTTAGACTTAATGAACAATAAACTTTTTACATCCAAAAAAAATATTAATAATATTTATATCTGAATACTATTTGCTTGTTTTATTAAGACTAAGAAGTAATATTTATTTATTTAGTATATTTAGTTTTACACATCGAAGTACATACGTGTATCAAATTTTATTGATTTTCATACGATAATTTATGAGAAATAACAATTTTAAGCAACGTGCATGAATTTAGCGTTGGGGTTGTGCGTGGGGGGTAGCGATGGGTCATATCCAAATTCTAACTCCGTAGTATTGTATTGTTATCGAAGTTACATACGTGTACCAAATTTCATTGATTTTTATACGATAGATCAAAAGATATAGCGGTTGCAAGATTTGATTATTCCTAAAGCGAGTTATTAAAAGCTTTTAAAAATATTTTAATCATAAAAATGTAACCAACTCAATTTTTTTACAACCAGTTACAAGTTGTATTGTTGAAAAATTCTTAAATCTTTAAAGAAAAGTAAGTCACCAGGAATAGACAACAACAATTCTGATTTAATTAAAAAAGTTTTTCTTAATATTAAAGAAGTTTTAACACACATTATTCATATAATAAGTCCTGAGACCGGCAAATTCTCCGATGATCTAAAAAGTTTTCTTGTTATTCCGTTGCATAAAAGGGGCCCAAGACAGGAATTATCTAATTATAGAACTATTTCTTTAGTTTCAACTTTTTCCAAATTTTTTGAAAAAATAATAAAATTTCAACTCCTAAAATTTTTTAGTAAAAATCAATTTGGATTTTTAGAACAGCATAATACGGAGGATGCATTTCTTTGTGTTGTTTCTTCAGTTGTGAAAGGACTAAACGAAGGGCGAAAAGTGAGTGCCCGTTCGTACATTATAAAAAGTGGCCTTTTTCTCGATATAACAAAAGCATTTGATATGGTGGATCCCCATAAAATTATTACAAGTAATGTGGAATTGTGGCATTAGAGGAGTGGAACACAGGTAGTTTGAAAGTTACTTATCAGATAGGAAACGTGTTAAAGTTGAAGAAAGATTAGTGACTGGGGTTTTGTTAAAACTGGAGTACCTCAAAGAAACGTTTTAGGTCCAATTTTTTTTCTCATGTATATTAACAACTTATGTGGTGGAAGATTTAACGTTAAAATAATGTCCTTTGCAGATGATACTGCGTTATTTTATCACGATGTATCTTAGTTAGAAAATGAAGATGCTAAGGGAGAAGATTTGCTCAAATTAAGGTTATGGCTCTCTAAACATGAAATGATTCTAAGCACTCAAAAAACAAATTACATTAATTTCTCTCTAAGAAAATCTCAAGACTCTTTTAACTCGGCTACTTATAAGTGTCTGCAGTGTCTCGTTTCACGCAGTGCATGCCACACATGTTCACCCATACTTAGAGAAGTTTCTACGAAATATTTTGGTATTCTCATAGATGAACAACTCTCCTGGAAACTCGCCATAGACAGCTTAACGAAAAAGGTAAATAAAATCATAAGAAATTTTTACTTCCTAACTAATCTCTGCCCTCAAGAGATCAGTAGAAAGCTCTATTTTTCTTTGGTACAAAGTAGATTAGATTATGGATTATCTTGTTGCGGAGCGGCTTTTTTACACAAACTTAATTTCTATTGCTAACATACAAAAAAAAATTATTCGAATAATTGAAAAAAAAACTCAAACTGAATGTTCCAGACAAATTATTTTTAATCTAAATATCTTCCCGCTACAACATCTGTATGTATATAAAATTTTAAACATGTTTTACAAAAGAAGTGGTAGCAAACCAAAAGAAATTTATTTATACCGATAATAGTTGAGGTCTAGGCGTGACTTTCACATGCCAAAATCAAATTTTACTACGTTTGATAAATTTTAAACACACTTTTTCCCCAAGAATCTTTAATAAATTACCTGTATTTATAAAATCTCTCTAATCATTTAATTATTTAAAAGAAATTTGAAAAACTGGCTATCAACACTGTACAGGGTAAGAGTGTTTACAGTGTTTATCAGTAATATTTGTAATCTGATGTTATGAATTTAACCTTGTATTTTTTTAGAGTAGCTTCTATCTTTATTATTAATAGTTGTTGGTACAATAGGGTTTCTCAAATTATAGAATTCATGCTGGTAAATCCATTATTATTATTTTTTTTAATATTTTTTGTTTGTCTGCTTTTCTGTAAATGATTAATTACTAGTTTAATTTTTTTACTCTAGTTTTAATTTAATAACTTTTGTTTTAATTCTTCATTAACGCAATTAATAATTTTTAAGTGTCATGGTAACCTTGACACAAGCAATACCTAAATAAGGTACCTAGTTTTTTAAACCATTTAAAGTTAATTTAATTTTTTTTTAATGTACATATTTAATTTTAATTTTTGCTTCTTTACTGTTTTTATTTTTTATATATTAAGTGCCTAATAAAGTTTACTATTTGTATAAAAACGTTATGTACTGCAAATTGTAATGGTTGAAACAATAAAAATGATTTGATTTGATTTTTATAAAACTCAAACTGCCTCTACCAGTTCTTCAGCATCATGAAGTTACCCTAGAATACGGCTTGATAGGCAAATAGCGTCCCCCTGAAACAAACAAGGACAGAAGTGAAGAAAACTTTTGAGATGCCTTTTTTTTATTAGTTTAACTTCCTTCTAATTCCATATTTATTAAGATATACTTTAAATTTTAGAACATTATAAATCTCAGTTAATTTTCTTCTTTTGCAATTAAGGAATAATATTCCAAAAATTACTAGGTGAGTTATGTAATAAAAAAGGAAACTTTAAATTAAAAAGGGTAATATGAATTACGTTAATTTTTGAGAAAATAATTTGTTTTACCCTTGTTTTTTTTCATGGTTCTATCAAAACATTCTAATTAAATATTATTGCTTTGTTCGCGGTTCGACAAAGATACTGAGAGATGGTACATGTAAATCTGTTATGCGGTTTATTTATTGGTAAATGAATGTACTATGTCAATTATAAACCGCAAAATACAATTCTGGTTTTACTATAAATTTTGCATCAGCTAACAAATATTTATAAAAGATTAAAAGTGATTATATAACAATTAAAAGTAAAATAACAAAACCAATAATTAACTTTATAGAAGAATTATTTGCGTCTATTATGTAGAAAGTCACACTTAGTGAATTATCACCTAGTCTCCTGTTCAAAACCAACTAACCGAAACAGCTTTCCCATTTTTTTTACATGGAAGAAGAGGAAATCTTTACCAGTCACCACCCGCCCACGCATAGGTGGAAACTGTGGGTTCTCACTGAGTAAAATCTGTCCTCCTTGGTAACATCACAAGACCCGCCAAGTTTTACAAAGTCCCGAGTGAGTGTTTAGAAGTGTTATTTCTATTATAACTCGAGAAAGCCGTGGCATTACATAGGACCTCTGTAGAGTATCACGTGTATCACCCACTACCCACGTCAAAATGCGGACGAACCGCCTCGCTACGAAATGGGTGAGCTCATAGCTGTCCTCACCGAAACGCTGTCCCATCTGTAGTCCTACCTTCCTTCTGTAGACCTCTCCCACCTATTCTGCCATCGGCTCAGAAGGATATCGTTTCCTGGGTATAAGTTTCCCATACTTTTTTTTTTCAGTAGGAGGAAGAAAACGCTCTACCAGCCGCCGCCAGGCCCGCTCTGCGGGCGTGCGGGGGCTCTCACCTGCTAAAACCTTCCCACGCTAGTCACGCAGGGGCAGGAACCAATCCGTATGGCATGTACTCAGCTCCCGCGTGATCATCCGGGCTCTCTTCTACCAGATTTGAAACGACACCGTGGCGTCCCCTGGGGACGATTGACGGACGGCAACTCCAGGGTGCTCTGGAAAGAGCTTCCTGCCAAATCTGCACCGTATAAAATCACTAACGAGATTATACATGCCAGCAGTCTCCTCTTCATGGTCCTTGGGCCCCTTTCATTAGTCATGATTCTACTCAATGCGAACGTGTATGGAAAATGTGCGATTCCTGTTCCGCCACACTTCCAAGTATTTTGTGGCTGTACTTGGGTAGATTTTACTGTTGCCTACACAGAAACTGATGGAACTGAGCCTCCTGTGGAACACCTCTCTCCACAGTAAAATTCACCTCATCCTCCTCGCAACTGCCTACTAAAAATCTGTCTTTAAAGTATTCTTGGATTATTCTTATCAAATATGCCGGGATTTGTCAATCCGTGAGTTCACGAAAAACCCCACAAGATCCCACGGGATCTCATTGATTGCATTACGTATATCTATAAGCTTCCCGTACTTAACCGCAGACAAGAACACTATCACAAAATGGAATGCGCTCGTAACAACTTCTTCGCTCGTACGCTCGACGTTAGCGAACACTCTTTTCAAATGCGCTCGCCCACTATCTTCGCATTTATTGCACATTGATCTGAAGTTCGCCGGTGTTCGGCAGCATTTATACCACTGGCCTAGACCAGTGGTATAGATGCTGTCGGCTGATGCTACAACAAGTAGCATGTAGTGGACCTACTCTCCAGTTGGTTCAAGCGTAACGAGTTTACTGTGTACTCTATTCTAAAAAGAATTTCTGTGTTTCTTCTAGAATTTTCTTTTTCAATCCGTTTTTGTGATTACTGTTCTTCATTGTCTTTCTCATTCTGGTACAATCTATTACTGAGAGCTTCTCTACCCGTTACAATATACATCTTTTGTATATAAATAATTTGCTTAAATTTATGATTATTATAAATTTTATAGGCAAAACTTTGTTATATAACTCAAAATATGGAAACGAATGACAGTTAATTCAGGTGACTGTGGTTATGTGGCAGATCTGATAAAATCACCGGATATACAAGTAAATTATCTAACACCAATGAATCATCACATCAGTAGGTTGAAGTTGTAGTTTTAAAATATAATAAATAACATATAAAGAAATATAACACAACATATTTAATAATTTTGGTTTTTTTATTGTATTCTTTTATTAATTTTTTAAAGTAATACGGTCCAAATCTTGCTATTTCAGTTCAGTTGAAAACAGAAACTACAAAATTAACATAAAAGGTCATTCGTAAAGAATAAAAACTTGAATGATATTATGAATATATGAATTCATTGACTGTTGAGGTAAATCTTAAAAATAAAACAGTAATACTATTTCAGTAGGTCTAACACTACCAAACGAGAGAGATTTACATTCTAATCATTATGCCTATCCTTATTGTTTGTAACATTGTATAAAAATGAAAATTGGTTGCAGTTTTCTATTCCGTTACTTCATTCTAGTTTTAAGCTAGTTAATGTTCAGTGAAAATCAAAAGAATTGTTATGAATAAGTACTAGTTCAAGATGTATATCTGAAGTGTAGATGAATAATATTTCTTATTGTTTATTAATATGTTATTAATTTAAGGATTACGAATACTTAAGGAATTGTATTATTTATTTACTTTATTATCTTAAAATAACACTGAATAAACATGGCACTGAGTATTATATTGATAATAGAGTTAGTAGAATGGAAGAAAATCCTTTCAGCTCTTTTTTCCTCCCGAGCCAATCAAACTGAAACTCACCCTTAACCATTACATTACAGTCCGTCTCGTTTCTTCACATATAAAAACTTATTTTTTGTCTCTCTCATTCAATCGAATCCACCTAACGACTAAGTCAATTTTCTTCAAGGACAACGAACTAGTCAACATTTCTCATTATCTGCGCACGCAAACAGTTATTTTAATATTATTACATTATATTCCCGACCATTAAATTACCTCATCGATTACCCACTCAAATACATTCAAATTTGTTTACGTTTCTTATTACCTTTTATTATTAATTTTATAAAATTATTTATCAGAAAGCAAGCGTCATATCATAAATGCCCACCTGTTTTTTTTTTTTCACAGGTAAAAACTTCATTGAATATAAAACAAAACAAACAGCCTGTTTGAATGAACTCGCTTATTTTTACATTTTTAAGATGATAAAAAAATCAGGAATTTTTGCCAATGTTTACTTCACTAGAATACATACGAGTACTATAACACTGAAATAATTCTTACCTATCAAGGTACATAATTGAAGTTTTAATTCATAATTTTTTATTGTAAGAAAATTGTGCTACTATCAACCGTTCATTGGTCACATATGTTTTTTAATTTATTAAAAAAATTCTAATATGCATGTTTTTTTTTTTTAGCTAAGATTGGATCAGCTACATGATAGGATTTTATTGAGCCATCTTTATCTATGTTCTGTGTGCTGAAAACATTTATTTTAATTTCATTAAAAGGACTATGTACATCATTAATGAAAAGTAAACATTTAAATTTTTTGTGGTTGTGAAAACCATTTGACAATTAGTTGTTCTTGCATCTAAACTTCTGAAATAGAAAAATTTAGATCAGTATATTTAGATCACTATACCTTAATTTGTTATGCCATTTTTTGGCTAATAATTAGGTATAATAAATTACTTCCTAAATCGTTTGTACTACTTAATTTTTAAGATTTTTTGGTTTTTGTATTAAGTTTCATGTATAATTATGTATGTTCACACTTCTATTTACTTTTAACTTTATTTTATAAACTTATTGTATCTCGAAGTATATTTTTGTTTGTGTTTATTTTGATATATGTTGAGAATTTTTTTTATTATTTCCCATATATTTTGTTTGATTTTCTATTTTTATAGATATGTTTTGTATTTATAAACCCGTTATTTATTTATTGAATTGTATTTTTTTCAATGGAAGTTAACATTTTTCTAAAATAAATAAAGATGTCAGTAACTTTCATATTTTATCATTATTGTTTAATAGTATCCTCCCAAGTTTAACAATACGGACCATTAAATTTAAACAGATAAATCTAAATATCGGTAAATATCCAGAATAACAGTTTTACTGCTCGCTGTTACATTTGATTTATAAAGCAAAGTTACATAGGAAGAGAAGGAAACGTTTGTTGCAACCAAATAAATAAATGATTTTACCAGCCGAAAACTCGAAATATAATTTACTTGCTACTGTTTAACGAAAAAATACGCTTCCTAACGGCATATGTTATAGAGAAATAAAAGTGAAAACACTCCGTTGTAAAATAGGTATTCGTGTGAATGTTAACGTACATTATTTATCTACGTGTATATATACGTAGCTGCTCTTTAAGTGAAAGAAATTGATCACAAATATTTCGGCACATGAGTGTGTGTATATAAGAATATATATAATATTTACCGTATTAAATGAAGATAAAGGGCATAAAGAGGTTTTATTCCGTGTCAAAAAGGCCAAAATTAATGTGAAAAGTTGTTCGTGGTATTGATATTGTTTCCGTCCTTTGTTTCTTTTCCTTTTATATTAGGTTACATTACTTGAATGTATGAAAAGTTTATTTCACCTGAAATCCACCGTACGATACCTTGGTTATCATAAGTGGTGACTAATTTATGGCCTAAAGATCTACAAGAAATAAAAATATCTTGTTTGGCTGTAACCAATCACACCTTTATAATCGCTTTTTTGTGATAAATTTTAGCCACCTCTTTATTTAATAAATGACACTCTATAAGTGGCGTAGTACATTTGGCCTAACATAATTTACATTAATAAATTTCATTAAAAATTATGTTGCAACAGGAAGTTAACAATTTCTTTCATTAATTCGCTAATGAATGCTGTGTTCTACATTTGTTAATTATAGTTTATTGATGTTTCCCATCAAGTTACCAAACAACTTGGAAGTTACTATCTGTAGAGTGGTATCATGAATTGTACAAACCACATGTCTCCTCGTAACTTTCTGTCCCACTATAATCCAAAGTCCTTCTTAACAATTGGTGGTAATGTAGGTTATCAGTAGAAATACCATTAAAGCGTATTGATCTTTTTTGAAATTTGTGAAGTAGATTTATTTAAATGTTTATTTTAATACTTATCGCTTACCTTAAATTACATTAACTTAGCGATATCTGAAGGAGTTTCAGGAGCTGAAGGAGCGTATTAAATAAGTATACATAAAATTGTTGGATTTCACAAATACAAATATAGAAAATGTTTTTTATTTAATATGCATTTGAAACCCAGTACATATTGAAGCACAGTTTATTTGCTTTTATATGATTACTTAAAATATGATGAGCTGTAGTTTAATTTAGAATCTACAATTTAGGAAAATTTATATTATTTTAACTTTTGTAATATTTTTAAAAGGTTTACTCCTACATTTTATTACAACCTACCACTGTCAAATTGAAAAAAAAGAGAATCTAACTGCACAAGTCGGTTTTAATATTATTTTAATTTCGAAATCTTTAATTTATATTTTTTATTACAGATGGAATCTAACAATCCATTCAACCATAAAAAGATTAATTCGATTAAGATCTATCACTTCCGATGAAACCAAATGCTCAGTGCACCCCGTTTGTTACCAATTGGTGATGTTTGGACTAGCCTCACACGCAGTCCTCCATGGGATGACCATTATTATTAAACACAAATCTTTATTAAACAATATTTTTTTCTTAATTTATATTATTTTATTTTATTTAACGTAAATTTAATTCTATTATTTTTGTAATATTATTCATTCGACTGATTCGAATCATTCAGTTCAAACCTAACTCACACAGTGATTGAGGCTCGCAGTTCAAAGTTCATAAATTCAATTCATTAAAGCTTGTGCTTCAACCGGTTCATCTCCATTATTACATATAAATAAATATGTATTTATATATATATATATATATATATATATACACAATATAATATTCTTGCAGCCTTCACAAAGCACTAAATTAGAGAAACGCTATTACCTTTAATTTTTTTACTTCATCAAAACGCTTTCGGGTCTAAGCCCATCCTCAGTGTTTTCTTTTATAAATTCTTAAATTGTTTACAATTTACACAATAACTCTATTAGCTTTTTACATTTTGTAAAAATTGTTTAAAATAAAATAAATTTAAAAACTTTTAAAACAACTTTAAAAAAAACTTTAAAAATGTTTAAAATAAATTTAGAACAATATTTATTCAGTCAAGAATGGAAAAGAATAGATAAAAAAGAATATATATATGTATACAAATTTGTATAGCCTATGACACTTCCGGTAACGTAAGGATTCCAACGTGGGATCATACATCTAAACCAGTTCAGCCATTGAGCTGCTACAGTGGAACAAATAAACAAACTAACATACATACATTATAATTACATTACACTAATTTTTGGCCAGTTGTGTAAGAAAAGAAAGGAGTTATTATGTAATATTTTGCAATAAAATTGTGGCCCACATGAGACCAATGGTGGTGCACTGGACGACAGCATACGGTTTCCTCCCCGACTCTTTCCTGCTAGAAGCTGTCCGTTGTCAATTAATTTACAGATTATTTAATTTAATTATAAAATTGCGCCAATAGCAACAGCTGTACTGGCAACTAACATCCTCACTCGAATACACACAAGTCAACTCCCCATTACCAATAAGGCTAACATTAAACATTATATTACGCGTAGTAAATATAGAATTTAATAGTTCGTTATAAACTATTAAATTCTATATCTACTCACTCCTTGAGTCTATTTTAAATATGAAAAGACCAAAATTTCAGAAAAATATTCTTTACACACTAATATATCTCTTTTCATAAAATATTTTTGTAAAATACTTAATATTCACAAACCTGAGGATACGAACGCGTCAAGGATCCAGGGGGCAGAGTCCACGGCTAGTCGGATGGACTACCGGAGGGAGCCCTGGACCAGCTAGTAATACATAGGTAAGATGAAGCAACACCAACAAATAAAGGCAAGAAGAAAGTACTTGCTTACATGATGGAACACACTGCTCGTTAAAAAATCATAAGATTTTTTCTTTAATGTTTATAAGCAATAAATAACAACAGTAATAAAAATTATAAAATAAATTAATAAATTTTCCTAACGTAATTCATTCATTCAATATTGTAGCAGATTTTAAAAGACAACTATTTTTGATAAAAATAAATCGATACTGAAAATACTACCGATTATTGATTTGGAATAGTATATACGCTTGTTGTTGTAACCTTTTAGTTACAATTAAACATATATATATATATATATATATATATATATATATATATATATACATATATATTTATATAGCCTGTTATACTCACCGTAACATAAGGATTCCATCGCGGTGTGATACATCTAAATTGGTTCTGCCGTTGATCAGCAACGATGGGTGAAACATACATACGTACATACACCCTAAAAACATCAAACCCCTAATTTTGACAGTCGTGTAAAAAACGTCAGGAAATAAATAAAATTTTCTTCAGTTAATATTGAATTAGTAGTTAAATCGAAACCTGTTTATTTAATACTTTCTGAAGTCTTATCGACTAAAATATATTTTTTTGTCTATATATAAGGAAATTATTTAGTTTTTATTATTTTTCTTGGTGAGGAAGGTAGAAATGTCTATATGTTTTGATTCTCGTATTAATGGGTAATGGTAAATTAAAATCAAAAGCAAAGTACATTGCACTTATACTGGGTTGTCATTGAAGAGCGTTGTCACTGTTTTACATTTTGAACAGTTTTGATTTTTTTCTTTTCAAAACAGGAGCATTAAAAACGGAATGAAAATCCGTATTCTGAGAAAAATACAGAAAAAACTCAAATTTTATTCAGTAAAGCCTTCTAAATTCAACTTTTGTACTCAAAGTAAATTTTTTGCAGTGCCCACAAAAATTCTAACCCAGAAAATTTTGATTAATTCATTAAAGCCTTGTCTTGCTTTGTTCAAAATTTTTGAACTGTTTTTAACTTTTAAAAAATTAATCTTACAACATTAATTCCTATTTGATATGTAAGAAATTTTTCTTTTAATTCTACAGTTTACCAATATAACATTAATATTTTGCTACGATTGCCGTGTGTACGTTACGCATTGTAGAGGAGAAATTCTAACTTTTACTCCACGAAACTTTATCTTTCAGAACAGAGTAAATTCAAAAAATATAAATATTTTGTCTTATTATATATATCTTTCTGATCTTATAACTTTCTAATATTTCTGATCTTTCTAATATTATATCTTTCTGATATATAGTAGATTCTATGCCTATTATTCTTGTATTTTATGATTGGAATTCTTATATGTCGAGATTTTACCGTGATTACTACATGTCGGAAGAAAAGAGTAATTTAACGTTTCATACATTTGTCTGAGAAGTATTTAAAATTAAAAAAAAATCACAGATAGCAAACGTTAGCCTATATTAGCATATTAAATATTCAGTTTCGCTATTTGTTTTTAATACATTATTTTAATTTCTTTATTAAGAATTAGTTTATACTGCATAATTTACTGGACTTAAGTTATCACTTTTTTAATTATTATGTTATTAAAAGGTGTCCCCTATTATATTAATCTTAATTATTTTTAATTGTAAAATATCTTTAGATTGGATGCTCTGAACGTTAGCATTTAATAACAAGACATTTTAATTTAATGAACAAAAAGATTAATAAAATCTAATATCTTTATAGTTAACATTCTGTAAAAGTTATACAGATATGGAATCGTTGAAGCAGAAACGATTGTAACACGATACTGATAATGAATGGGTCTCCTCTAGACAAATTAGTGTAAATTAGAAAATATAATTTATCAAAATAAAATGGTTTTTGGTCATTTTTTGGTAATTCAACAATTTTTATGATTAAGAAGGTTTTTCCGTACGTATCGTTTTACTTGAGGTTTGCTCTTTTCAAAGTACACAAAAGGTACTAAATAACTATTTTCGTTTTAAGAAATTTAAGTCAATTTTTTTGCGCTAAAAGAAATATTATCTGATAACATGGAAAATACTTAACTAACTCTTCTACATCAAAAAGAGATGACTTTTATGTAAATTCAAGCATTCCATGAGGTAAATTCAAAGCTGCTTAAAAAATACCTTTGTTATTTGAATTTATTGTATTTTTGTAATTTCATATACTCTTTAAATTATTACATTTTGTTAATAAGCGACAGTAATTATGAATAAAAACTTTCATTTTATACAATTTTCTTTTCGTAATAAAGTATTTTAATTAGTCTGTAAATAATTGCAATTTTTTTGCAACTCATGGAAAATATTAAAGTATTTAATTTATCAGAACCTATTACTATAAACAAGTTGAATAAAGCTACGTTGTGATTTTGAAAAAACCTTCTCAATTTCAATAATGCTTAACTCAAACTTACTCACTGAAACTCGAAAAATAAGTTACTTACACTGCACCATTGGCAAAATACCTCAATAAAGAAGTGAAAATTTGAAATAATTTTTTAGAAAGGTTAGAGCCATAAAGTTCTACATCAGGTAAAACTTGGTTCCAAAGTAAGTAACATTGTAGAAGAGTGTAAAATCGTATTTACGAATTATAATTGATCTCTGTACTCACTAGTGAAACAGATGTTTTCCATTTGTTCAGAAGAAATCGTATATTTTCATATTTTTCTCATATTAATCATAAGTTTCTCATGTAATAATGTTTGTCATAATTAAATCTCTAAATATTACAAAAATTGTCCTTGTTCTTCATGGAAAGTTGTAGATTATTCTCTTTGAAAGTCTAAAATTGAATTTTTCCTATTCTGATTTATATACTTCGGCTTGGCATTAGTACATTACAAACTATTCCTGTTGATTCATAACATCCTATCTTAAACATGGGCATTAAAACATCCATTTTCTTTAAATTTCAAAATATTATAAAATTCTGTATGGGATTCATTTTTGTTTTTTAAACAATGGTAAAAATCCATCTCGTCTTAATCTTAAATATAATCGCTTTAATACAAATTAAAGCGATTATTGGGTTTGAGAATATGAGTACGAAAATGAGTAAATATTTTCTGAAAAGGCTGTTGGTTTTCAGAGAAAATCAAACAACAAATCTCTAAATAACAAAAAAGTTACACAATTAAGAAATCTAGCTTTACCAAATAAGGAACTTAGATGAAAAGCAGGCTTTTTAGTTGCCACCGGACAAATATAATAAAACTTGGAAAGGAGAACATGAATACAAATTTGCACAAATACCTAGAAATCTGTTAATTAAAAACTTTACAAACTTCGAAAAATAGTGAAAAGAAAATAATAAACGCTGTTATAGCATTAAAAGTGATCAAGTTCAAGGGAATCTGAGGATACAGAATGAGAAAGGGACGATTAACCGACAAAGGAACATATTAACATGACTTATAATTACTAATAAAGTCTTGAAATAATTAAAAATTCCCTTAAGTAGCAGAAATTCATGTAACCCTCATGTCAATTTTTTGGGAGCAGGATGTCTTTAACGACAGAAAGCATAATCGATCAAGGATAGATTTTGTTTTGACCAGCTAAAATACACGTTGCAACGAATTTATTTTTCTTCTGCCACTACTGATAACAGAGTTGAGCGCTTTAAGAAAAACCGATTCATCCTCAGAAATGTTGAGGAATATACCATTAAGTTAGACCATTTTAGAGAGGAGGGATAAGAAGATTATAAAATTTTTATTTATACATTGTGATAAATGTTTAAAATGATCAATGTATTTAAATTAAATAAAAAAATAAAAAATGTAGAGAAAGCATTGTGATAATTACGACTACCATCTTTTTGTACCTTATATGATTATCCCGTAAATCATATAGTTTTCTCACAATGGGATTGTCGCCCAATTTAAGAACCAGTGAATTGAATGTCTTTATTTATGAATGTAACTTCATTAAAGAGTATTTCTTAATGAACTGTCCAAACCGAAATACTGTGACTTAAAATTTGGATTTTGATCTTTCCCTTTACAGATAGCTACACAAAAGAGCGTGTTTCTACTCATTCTCTAGTGAGGTTATTAATAAGGGTTGAGAACGATTTTTCAAGAACGAGCTTATCTCTCATACTTGTTGAGATACTTCAATAAAATGCCAATATTTTCAGTAACTTTTTTCTAGTTTTTTAACTTTTCTAACCTAAGTTTTTCTAACCTTTTCTCTAATTTTCAAGAACTTTTACTTCTCTGACTAGATATTAGAAATTACTCAAAATAAGATCGAGTAAACAGTTCTTCGTGATTCCGTAGATTATTCTTCATAAATATTTCCTCAGTATCAATAAGCCAGTGCAAATATATGCGCATAAAGTAATTGATTTTTGACAAAAAAATCAATATACAGTTGTTCAATAATTTATTTAATAAGTACATAATTAAAATAAACACATACGTTTTCCGTAATTTCAAGGTTCTTTACACAAATTGTAGTGCAAATCGGTACATTTATGTTAGAAAATATAGATGATATGTATGGGTGTTTGTTACAACTGACAACTGAAATTGTATACTATTTTCACTTTAAAGTTGGTTAAAAATTGTTTTAAAAACCTCAGTGATTTGTTTTTGAATGTATATAGAATAAAAAGAGATTTCGTGTTTGACATATTGTTTCATTACAATAATATTACGTTTTAGTTTTATTTTAAATTTAAATACCTGTTGTAAGAAACAGGAATTTTTTTTTCCTTTTGAAATTTTAATTATAGCGAGTTATATTTGAAATCATACATGATCGTAATAGCTATCTATTTTAAAAATAATTATTTTAAATGAAATAAGAGTGTGAAAGTAAAATAACTCTCACGTATCACCTTAATCAGATCTATTTGTTTATTCAAATTTCAATCCGTCCATTAAATTCTGAACTCAGATGGGTATTCACTTTTAATTTTTTCTACACAGAACAGCAGCTTTGTTTCAAATATAACCAATAAAATTGAAGTTTGATCTCTTGGGGCTTTGGTACAGCAAATTGGTTTTTTGTTTTTTTTTTCAATATTATATGTGCTTTAGTCTAATGGAATACAAATATTCTGCCAAATAAATGCATAAAAAAATGAAATATATTAAATAAACTGATCTGATAAAAATAAATAAAGAAGAAACAGAATGAAATATTACATTTTTTGATAAACCGATAACGTAACCAGTAGAATTTGTTAAAATAAAGTAAGAATAACGGTTATTGGCAGATGTCCGAGAAATATTTTAGTCTAAAAGAGTGAAACAAAAAACAGTATAATTATTCATACATTTTTGTTATTATTCCTTTAATGTTAACTGGATTTAAAGGGTCATCATTCTTTTTTATAAAAATCAGTTTTTATTATAATTTTATTTTTGAGAAGTAGCATTAAAATATTATTATCAATGTAGTTACATATACTGGTCTAAATATAATTGTAATAAAACTAATTCAATGAATAAAATATTATTTAAAAAAAAAAAGAAGTATTTAAGTAGGCGAGTAGATCTGTTCCTAAAATAAGACAGCAAAGTATTTTGAAAAGGATGATAATTGTGCAATAATTTACCTACTAAACAAAACAAATATGTTCAACAAACTGCAAATAAACAAATGATTTATTTGTAGCTAAGACAATCTCTATTAGAACTTACCGGTTTTATTATACTGTATTCAGTTAGCAATAGAGTGAAGAATAAACAAACGTTGCCTTTGTGCAAGTTCGACATGATTCTGCAAGTCACGTCCCTTGGATCAGTGCCGATTCACAATCGTAACACTGCTAACATAAATGGAAGTTGCGCTACTTTAGTGTACAATGTGATTCGCGAGTATGAATCTAACAATGAATTACGGTTTCCTAAAAAAAACAATACCCTGCAGATCAATTGAATAAAAATTGACGGTTTCAATAAAAATGCAATTTGTAAAAAAATAAACAAATTTTATTTATTGAGAAATGGTTTAACGATGCCGTTATCTCTATTCAGATACATGTGTTTTCTTCATACTCTTGATAAATGTAAACATATCCTATCATTTTCTTATTTTTTAATAATGAACCAGCTGTGAGCTTAAGTATTATTAAGAACTTTTTTCTTTTTTTTACCTCCGGATCCACCTTTGGCATTCTTCAGAGGATGAAGCTGAACGATTTGTAGCGTGTGTGAAAATGCCATGCCTGACCAGGATTCGAACCCGGGATGAAAGGCCGAGACGCTACCACTCGCGCCACGGAGGCCGGCCATTATTAAGAACATTAAATTTTTGTATCTATTCTAGCTAGATAGTAAGTTTAAACACATATTTAAAAATGTGTATTTATCTAAAGTATGAAATAATTGTGATTTAATGTATTAATTAATTCAATGTAAATTTAAAGGTTAATAAAGGAAGTATAAATTATCCATCGTTTATTTATCCGGCAGTTACTTATTGTGTGCTATTACCACAACCAACATATTACACCGCGGCTGGAATGGCTGAACATTAATTTTGATCCTCCGGACCGGATCCTTAAAAAAATTGGATAGACCGGATAATTAATTAAGTTCTAATATTCTGATTTATATAAACACACTGCAGATTAGCAAATTCAATTTTCATTGGTGATCTTCAATAATAGTTTTTAATTTACGATTGAGCGAAAATATTATTAAATTGAATCTGGGTTCATAATTTACATTAACACAATTATCTATAAAATATTTGTGTAATTTAATTTTACTTTTTTTTGGCCATATTAGCACAAGCCTACAACGTTACGAACTGCAGGCCATGTAGATATACCCGACAGTCTTTTTCAGGACTTGCCAACAAGAAATCTTGGACCTTCGGTCCGAATTTGCCATATTAATATGGAAAGCATAAGTTATTCTAAGAGCCAGTATTTATCGAAACTACTGAAGAACGACAATATTGATCTGGTTGCAATCCAGGAAACACATTGTATCACTGAAGAACAATTGCGGAGAAGAGGCAAAAAAACTGGATATGAATTACTTGGTGCCACATACCATGATGCGTACGGCGTCGCTACTTACATTAGGCACGATATAGAAAAGGCCACTCTCATCTCCACCTCCACGGACAATGAAATTCTTAATGTTGTTGTTAAAATTGGAAGTATAACAGTGCCCAATATCTATAAACCACCAGCTGTATCATGGCCAACGTCAGTTATCCAAATACAACCTCATCCTGCGGTCTACTTGGGTGACTTTAATAGCCACTATAAGCAATGGAAATATAAGGATTGTGATGCGAACGGTGAGGCTCTGGTGAGATGGGCTAAGGATGAGAATCTTAGTCTTGTCTATGATGCTAAAGACCGACTTACTTTTAAATATTAGCTTGGAGGCGGGAGTATAACCCGGATCTCTGTATCAGCTCAACTGACAGCAAAAGTCGGCCGCTGCTAGTCACCCGAAAAGTACACTGCGACTTTCTCCACAGCCGCACCGTCCAGTTATTATAGAGGCAGGTAGCCGAATTTCTCTTGTGACCTCTGTACCCCGCCCTAGATGGAACTGTAAAAAGGCTAATTGGGAAAATTTTTCTAGGGATCTGGATAAATGCCTAGGCTGGATACCACCAATCAGCAAAAACTATAGCAGATTTATCGGAGCAGTAACAAGTACCTCTAAGAAGTGCATCTCTAGAGGGTTTCGCAAACAATATATCCCAGGATGGTCTCAAAATAGCGAAGTTCTTTACATAAGCTTCCTCGAGACGGGCGATCAAGAGGTGGCAGACGAGCTTCTTCATAGCCTCGATGCTGCAAGACAACAGAAATGGTCAGAAACGGTGGGAAGCCTAAACTTTCAGACCTCCAGTCGTCATGCATGGACTCTGATAAGGAAATTTGGAAGCGGATCTCCTATTCAGAGACCAAAAGCAGGTGGCTCCCCAAACACCATGGCATCCCACATAGTGGCAACATGTAGAGCACCAACAGACAGGGCGCAGACAATTGAGATAAAACGTAAACTAAGAAACTTGAGCAGGAAGGCAGGAGAGACTGAGTACGGTCACCCTTTTACACTCGAAGAGATTGAGTTGGCACTCAAAGATGTTGCTCCAGGGAAAGCACCAGGGTTCGATGGTATCAATCCGGAAATTTTATTAAACTGCGGAAAATACGCAAAACTTTGGCTGGCCAGATTCTTCACTGACATAATGCAGACCGGTAGCGTGCCTACAGAGTTCAAGCGATCGATGGTAGTAGCCATTTTAAAACCAGGGAAACCAGCAAACTTACCTAAGAGCAAACTTTGCCTATAGCATTGCTATAGGTCTGTCAGTGACATATAAATTATTGGAAAGGCTTATCTACAACAGGATCTGTCAGTGGATATATGATGTTATACCAATTAAACAAGCAGGCTTTAGGCCAAAGCGAAGTTGCTCCGACCAGGTTCTGTCGCTCACAACGTACATTGTAGCGGGGTTCCAAAGAAATCTTAAAACCTCTGCTGCATTTTTTGATTTATCAGCTGCTTACGACACTGTCTGGAGACAAAGCATGATTTGTAAGGTTCTCCGTGTAATTCCATGTAAACTAACAGCTTGCCTCCTTAATAACATGTTGAATGAGACAGAATGTTCCAATTTATCATGGGATTCGATATAAGCCCACCGAGGAACTCAAGAACGGCCTGCCCCAAGGGTCGATACTTGCGCCTCTCCTTTTCAGCCTATGTTGCAGACATGTCAGAGACAAGATCTAAGAAGCATGGCTACGCCGATGACTGGGTGCTAAAAATAAAATACAGATCATTTGAAGAGTCGGAGGAGGTCCTGATGGCTGATCTGGAGAAATTGGGAAGGTACTTCCGGAGATGGCGTCTACAACCAAATTCTAGTAAAATAGAGGTGTCATGCTTCCATCTGAGCAAACAAGTTTGCTAATAGAGATGTTAAAATTCTATTCGAGGTTACATGGCTCTTTCACAATAAGACACCGAGTCAAATATAACTAAAGTAATTATTACTGTTGAGCATTACGTCTTTTACATTCTGATATACAATTAACATCATTTATTACGCCGGAAATACTGGATCTACGCTGAAAATACTCAACTTTTTTCGTTTAAACGCAAAAACTCATGTGCAAGAATTAGGTCAGTTACCACCTTTCAGAGCCATTCCCGTCCATGGACCTTCCCGTCCATTCTGTCTGTGCAATGGACTATGAAGGTTACTTTATAATTTTTCATGGCGGGCAGCGGTCCAAAGCCTTAAGTAAATTTTACATCGCATCTTTTATATACTTCAGTACTAAGGCAATTCATTTAGAATTAAGTCTGTGATTTGACTAGTCATTTATAGCAACACTCAAGAGGTTTATCTCACGAAGAGGTATTCCTACCCAAATCATTTCCGATAATGGTTCCAACTTGCGTTTTGCCAAGAATATTTTGTATGACCTATTTAAATTCTTAAATTCGGAAAATCTAAAATCAAACATTGAAGTCTTTTCATCCAAACAAAACACATGGTCATTCAATCCACCCTCTTCACTCCATTTTGGTGGCTTATGGGAGAGCGCAATTAAAAGCGTGAAATTTCATCTACGTCATGTTGTAGGACAAGCAACTGCTGATTGTCAGCTCCAAAGAGATGTGCATAAGTTGTTTGCTGCCAGTGTCTGATAAGTAATTGAATATTATTCATTTAAAATAATAAAATACTTCATATTTTTCTAATTGAGAATATTGTTAAAATAATTTTGTTAATTAATATTATATTATGGTCATAAATGTTAGTTATTATTAATGTAATATACTGTATATTTTATATTTTACTCATTTACTCTTTTAAACATTTACTCTACAGACTATTTATTATACTATATCTACATGTACATATATGCTACACACAAACACATACGCAGACAACATACAGTTTAATTAGTTAAATTCAGTTATTGCCTTAGACAAAACCATTTTAAAAAAAATCCAGCTGTCTTTTGGAAAACGAATAATATCAAGATGTGACAGTTCAAAAGGAGTAATTTTTGAGGTCAATTTTTGAAGTTTAGATCTAATTATTGTAAAGGGTTTAAAGGTAATTTTAATGCATATAAAACTGATGAGTTAACAAGATCAGTAGCATAACCGTGCTTTGATTACTTCCCTGACATTGTGTACTCAACCCAATTGAATAAATTTGGGAACAAATCAAAAGTTACGTAGCATCAGAAAAAACTGCTTTTAAAATATCTGATGTTAAAAGCCATTGAAAATGCAAGCCAGCAGGAATGGAAAAACTGTACAAAACATGAAAAGGTCGTGTTGAACCAAATTGTCGGAAACTGGATATTATAATAGAAAACAAATTTGAGTCACCAAAATTGAGTTATATCTCTTAATACGGACAGTAATACGGATTTCTCGCAATCAGATGACGAAAACTGAATCAATTTATTATTTGTTTATTATCATAAAAAGTTAATCAAAGATATTAGTGAAATTTTACTGTTTGTGGACAATTGACAATTTCATAACTCTTAAAAAAGTCCAATAAAATGTCTTAATTTATATAAATTTGAAATATATTTAATAATCTAAAATATAATAGGGCGTGGTTATTGAATATTAACGTCACGAAATTTATTTTCTAAGCATCAGGATTTACAGGAGATGCTTGTGAATTAACCGCCTGAAGACTCGTACGCGCAGTTTGTTTACTTGATGTTAACTGAATAGATGTAGGTAAATATATTATTTTTTTCTGGGGTATGAAATTTTTAAGATTTTAAAAACAGCACAGCTCATTATGAATATCAATAAAAATACAGCATTTCAGAAGATTGAATTACAAACATATAAGTTGATAAAACAATACATTTTAATTTTAAAGCATTTAGTGGTAATGGAGCGATGGATGTTGTGAATAGTCTATATTCTCAATTAAAGCATACCACGAAAATTTTGATAGTTTTACTTCTGTTCAATGATTGTTTCGACTTCAATATTCATTATAATAATCTGGTGCCGGCACTTTTACCTTTATAGTCTTCATGCAGAATTTTAATCGAGATTGGTTAAGCGGTGAAAAACTTCCTAATAAAGAAAGATGTTTTTGTTTATAGGTTAACATGAAATTAAAACTAAGAACGGAACCCCCCCCCCAGATCATTCACCCGTTCCTATTCAGTTTTACTTAACCTGTCTCATATTAGAGTTCAAGAGATCCTTTATCACGATTTATAAAAAGAATAAAAAATGTAACATTAGTCTATGTAAAATAAAAAAAAAGTTAATCGTTGCAGAAATTCCGACAAAAATTAAATTGAAAAAATTGTATGTACAAATTAAAACTATGGTATAAAGTATTTTTTCTCGTGTACGTTTGTATATATCTGAACAAAAAAATGTGAAAGATCATGATAAAACTTGTACTTCAGTGGTTAACGCAGGCAATCTACCATATCCTTTTTCTGGGTTTCACCGTAAGAGGATTAAGGCACTGAAATGGTATTTAAACACTTTTGAACAGAAATATGAGGTTAACTTCTATTTTCTTTTATCATTTGAAAATTAACCGTTTTAATTCTTATTAAAGTTGTTCATTTAAAATATTCTTATTTTCATAAAATAGTTATTTTTATTTTCGAATATATATATATATTTTTTAATATTTTAAAATATTCTTTATTCTCCAATTTGTATTTATTAATGGTTAAAATTCAATGTTTTTTACCATCTTCATTGCATATACTGAATTACAATCCATAACAGTTGATTACTTTTTGTGACAGGAATTTTTTTTAGGTTTTTAGGAGTTTAGAAGTTGTACATGTCTGATATAACGGTATAATAAATTACTGAAATACTCTAAAGTAATATTGCATTGAGTTTTTGTTAAAAATACTTCGCTCAATCAATACAGTTTATTGAAATCAAAATAAATATTAACCCTACTTGGAATGACAAATAATATACATAAAAGTTATTTCAGATGTTATTTTTCTACTTTTTAATCCTGTTAGAAACACTCATATTTCTTTACATTATTTTCAATTTCCGTAAAACATCATACAGTATCATATTTATACGAATGTTGACTTTAGGTTACATTGTGTTTATATTTTATGCAATCTTATAAGTACAGATCAATTGGTAAGAGTTATTTTAATAGTGTTTAATAATATTTTCAGTATTATAAGACTTAATAAAATAAATAAATTAAACATTAACTTTTCTTTTATAAGCTTGCTGTCAAAGTTTTCTAATTGAATTCATTCTTATTTAAGAAATGCTGAAAAAACCCTATTCCTTTTGTCAGCAATTTTATTACGAAACGAATTCTCAACCTTACGAACTGTAGGATAATACGTCGAGCACTGTACCAATAGGATGGATGTACGGTTTCTGTTGAAATAGGGAGAATTTCTTCTTATAATACAGGGAATCAGTTTCTTTTACTTTGTTAAAAAATACCTCGAAGTTTTTCTACAACTTATGTTCCCTTTTTTGTTCTATCATTTAAAATAAGACGTAAATAAGTAAATTATTAAAAGCTGTCATAGAAAAAGTTTCTAATAATTTGGTTGAAATTTTTAAAGAAATGTTTTGATGAAAAACTGATAATCTCAAGTAGAAAAACCTACATATATATCTCCAAGAAACTTGTGAAAATAGCTATAGCAAAAGCAGTTGGAGTGTTCAATTATGGCTCTCCATGAATTATAACTGCAACAAAAAAAACGGTTGTCATACGGTCGTAAAAGTTTTCCAATAGCGAAAAGAAATAACAAAAGGAACCACAGAATAATGTTAGGAAGTTCGAGTGATTACGTGTGGTTTAAACCAGGAGATTGAAAAAATATCGAGGAAGGAGATGAAATTGAAGAACCTTAGCTAGTGGAAAATTTAATTCCAATCGATAATTGTAGTAAAACAAGTTAAAAATAAATACTAACAGTTTATTTTTGCAAATTAATTTATTTTGTATATTTTGCAACGCTATATTAGGCATAACTTTAGTTATAATTTAGGAACATAGTTACTCGTTTTTTCTTTATTTATTTTTTTTTTAGAATAAATTTCTCGTATTTTTTCCATTTAATTAAAATGTTTTATATAATAAGTAAGTGTAAAAAAATGTTTGACTCCGTCAAAGGTATCAATTTTAAGTTAAGGATTTAGTTTAAAAATTATATAAAACGAAAAGAATTACCCAAAATTAGGTAAATGTATTTAAATACGACTTGAATTTTCTGCTGACACTGATTTGATGTTTTTTGGTTAAAAATTGGTTGAGATATGCCTGTTCTAAATCAGTCCTAATTTTTCATCTCCTTCCTCTTTTTATCTTTTAGGAGATTGTTATTAGAATATCTTTTCTAATCTTATTAACCTTAACAGAAAAGTTATTAACGGCAGCAGGAAATACTGAGTGTATTGCAATTAGGAAAAAGTAATATTCTAATCGGTGATGTATAACAATAATTCTTGATTTATGTTGCTAACATAGTTTTCTTAAATAGAATCAGATTATCTTCGATAGTCAATAATAAAGTGTTACATAATTAAATGGTATGAAGTCTTCGTTAAAATTTAAATTTCCTAGCCAGTTTTCATTTGAAAACGAATGAGTATTAAAATATAGATGTTACCTTACGTAAAATTCTATTTATATAGTATTAATCTTGATTATATTGAGTAATACGTAGTAGATTATGTAAGACTTATCAGAATCGCGTAAGCAAATTGAGATATTTCCCATGCAGGAAAGGGAATAAATTTACATTTAGATTACTCTTCTGTATCGCTTCTCGGCCTCTGGCCCCGTACTGTAACTCTTGCATTTGCATTACCGGTGATGATTTTCTGGCAAGAGCAATGACTACTTTCCCGTCGTCGGGGCTGATAACGAACATTGGCAGTTAGTTAACCTGCGCTGCACTAGAGCTATTGGCTAACCAGTAGCGTAGTGTGTTGCAGGAGGGCTACCGTTGGCAAAATAAGGACTTTTCTTTACTGTTCTATTCAATTTTCGTAGTTCATGAGGGAAATTTATTATTGCGATCCTCTGACAGGTTCGAAAAGCGATTTGCTCCAACCACGCCAGTGGTCTTGCAAGTATGACCTTTTAGCTTTGGTCTTTATGAGCGAGTTGTGTAAGAACAGACAAGCTTGCTCAGGAAAACAAATTGCTAACGCTCACCTACGTCTTGTATTATGTGATAGTTTTCATTCATACCCCATCGTGCTGCCTGGTGATGCATTCGGTGTATTTCTAATTGAATTGCGATGGAACAGCAATCCTGGATAGGGCTGCTTGGAAGACATCGTTGGGTTGGCCAAGGAATTGGTGACCGGAGAACCCTTCACACCGAGGGGGTCGATCGGTAGGTCTCATCTGAGACTGCGTGTTTCGATTAAGGGTTTTCGTGGTCTACTCGAGGGGACCCGTGTCCTCC
Source organism: Lycorma delicatula (assembly GCF_047948215.1). NCBI lineage: Eukaryota > Metazoa > Arthropoda > Insecta > Hemiptera > Fulgoridae > Lycorma > Lycorma delicatula. The sequence continues at coordinate 209,893,699 of NC_134455.1, read as the reverse complement.
CGTGAATGTGCGGAATTGCACAAAAAACCTACTGCAGCCTCTGCTTCAAATTACGCAGGGAAGACGGTTGTCGGAACTGCGAAAGAAGGGCACGGTATGGAGGGTGAGCCAAGTCCGAAGAGCGTCTTCTCGCGAAGTCTGTGGTGGCTGAGGATAGTAGTCCGGTGATCGGCCCTGAGCAGGAGGTTCCCGGGGAGAATCCTGCTTTGAAGAGAAAAAGCTCGGGTACCGTGTGTTTAGGGCAGATCCAGGAGTTGCGGTCGGCATGGACCAAAATCTCCTCCAAACGGAGTCGAAAATATCAATAGTTTCGATAATTGGTCGACTCTTTTAAGTGAGTGTAGTGTCATGGTCGCAGATCTGGCATTAAAATGTGAAGGACTCCAGAGCGCCAACCGAGCCCTAGACAGTCGTTTCTCGACTTTCGGGCAGGTCGACCAGGTTGTGGAGATGGTCAGGGGCTTCAAACCGGTAACGGGTGAGGTTCTAGACGAGATCCACATGTCTATTTAACGGGTGGAAGAGAAGGTGAAGAGGCCGTCTCCTTCGCTGTGGTAACAGCCGCTCCTGGGCATAAGCGGGTTAATTCCCCGCCGCCAGCCAACACCGGCTATCAAAAGCCAGCCAGCGTTAAGGATGTCCCCGTAAAACCTGGTCAGGGGGCTTCGTCGGCTTCGACGGAGCTTTCGAATTTCTAAAACTTCAAGTTTTTCATTCCGTTAAGCAAATATATACCTTAAAAATATCCCATAACATGCCAATTCACGAATCAAATTCATTTTAACAGGAATTTTTATATAAACTATGAATTATGGCTTTTAATATAATTCATCCTATTTATTTTATTTATCGTTTTTTTATTTATTGGGCATCGAAAGTATAAAACATAATACGCCAAGTTACTTTCTACCATTAACAAAATACAAAAGAATGCAAAATGTATAACAAATAAAAAGTAAAAATAAATACGCTGATTCGACGCTGACCAAAGAATACTTCTTTGGTCAGCGTCGAAGAGTATTCAAATTAAATACTCAGGACAAACCGTATGCAAATTCATCCATAGATACAAATAATACATAGAGTATTAAAAACAAAATCAACATTTGCAATTATACGAATAGGACGCGGGCACGACACTTGAGCAACATGAAATTTGTAAACCCTAAACTGAGAACAAAAGGATCAAATATATTATTCGACGTTTTCCTAAAAGGGCCCTACTTATTTTAAAAGTAATTTCATAATATTAGAGCTGCTGGTAATTCCACAGTCGGGAGAAAATTAGTTTTAACGAATTTTCTGAAAATGCATTTTATGCGTAATTTGAAAATGAGTCTTCGTTAATAATCTTTAACATTTTTAACTGCTATCAAGTTTTATCGTACTGATTATTAATTTAATTTTTTATTTAAAATGAATATGTTTTTATGAAAAGTTCAGAAAAATTAACAGACTCACTTACTCTTTTATATAACCTACCTTTCTCCCTATCCAATAATTTGAAACGTATCTTGAAATTTTAATAGCGCTATAACGTTTAAGGGTTTACTGATTTGTAATTTGTCAGACTATATTTAATAGAAGAGCCGGATGAAGTTTTTTCACTACTACAGTTATTTTACTTTGAATTAACAGTCCGCAATAACGACGCAAAAACATTGTTTCTATTGCTTGTGTTATCTTTATAAAGATGTTAGAGCAGAAAAAATGAAATTGCTAGATATAACGGAGAAAGATAAAACCAGCTGTGTTAAACACCTGTAAGGAGAAAACCATGACAAGGCTCTTTATCCAGGAAATTGAGTCCGAAAATCCCCTTGAGAAACGTTCTGATCTTTACTCTCAACTCTCATTTTATTGTACGTACAACAAAATAACGTCACATCTACTTACTGGATGTCAGTTCGTAGAAGAGTAACAGGGCTTATGTTGCCGATGCAGTTACACAAATTATTAAAAATATATCCTAAATTTAAATTTCTGTACAGAGTCACTCTCTATTACATACAGAACATAGATTTACTTTAAAATTTTACAAAAAAATGTAGATGTATTTTTTAGAAAAAGAAACCTAACAAAATTTGTTATATTATAATCATAAAACTGTGTGTTTATTCCCTCTCAAAAATGAATAAGCCAAGTTACAGTTCGGTTATTTAATACAGTTTCTCCTAGCGTTCCGTCATCAGAAAATTTTATAATTTCACTCGACCGAATTATATTGGAAATTAATTAATTTATTGTAAACAGTTTTGTGTAATATTGCATGTTTTTACATGTGATCTTATGGATGAACGGCTCAGTATTATAAAATAAGCTTTTTTTCAGCTGACTACTTAATTATACATATATCTTAAACTAATTTTACAATTTTTTTTTTTTAAATCACTTGCTATAAAACATCCAAATTGTTTCCATTCCGTAAACAGTGTTAATCTGATTTTAGTAGACATTTTATTTTTCCTATGGAACGGATTTTAATAAAAAGAAGAAGAAAGACGAGAAAGCATGGTAATTGTTAATTATAACACATGTGTTATAAACAACCGGCGGTAATTATCACCGAGAGATTGACAAGGCGGTGATTATATGTTCTGTTGTTTGATTGTACAGCATATATTTCGTAGGCTATGTAGAGTAGTGTAGGCTACGTAACAACAAATGTAGATTTGTTGTTGATATTTTCTTTAAAATTAAATTTCTTAAAATTTCTTGTTGCTACTACTTGATCCCGTATGCTACATATAAACCCCTCCGTCTCTCAGCATGTAATTTTGTTGTACAAGCCATATATTTGAAGCTGCTTTGTCGACTCCTTCCTGATCTAGGTGGTGGCTATATCTGCTATGCATCTTTCCTTCCCCAATTTTATCTGCGTTGCTCTCTTTCTTGTGTTATACGATGTTGTTCCTGTTGGCTAGGTTTACTGGCGTATAGTTTTGGTCTGCCTCTACGATGGCTTGATAGAAGAGGTGTTGCTTGTTGTGGAAGTAATTCCTTAAGTTTTCGTTCTGTCCGTAGCACAGGTTTTTAATATCGAATACTATTTTTCCATCTTTCTTTCTCGGGACACCTTGGATTACATCGACGTATGACGTAGAGATATCATCTACTGGAGAAGAATAAATGGAATGATCAGAAATTTAAGCGTACGTGTCGGCTAAAGGATTACGGTTCTCAGTTGTCTTTCTTTAACTAGGTCCTTCCATATAAGACCTTCTTAAAATGATATTGTTCTGAAGGGATCTGATGGTCTGGATTGGGTAGTGATTACGAAAGAGAGAAAAAAAAAACAGCACATCAACATTATTTAAAGTTTTTTAAATTTATAATTATACCAGAAACGCAAGAAGAGTTTATGCATCAAATATACTTAAGGAAAACAATACGGTAAATAGCATTTATGCTACAAGAACAGAAGACTTAACTGAGAATAATTGAATAAACATTACATTCACAAAATACAGAAAAACAGGAAAAACTAATCTAATTTTAGTTTTTATATATTATATCCGACAATACAGAAACAGCCGCGAGCAGTAAGTAAAAATTAAATAAGGTCTTTAGATAACTTAAATCTTGTAAAGAGCTTGATCCGACGATTTATTGATAACAAAAGACAATGTAAACAGCACCGAAGTTAACACACCCAACGCACAAAGAGAACTGACCGACAAAACAGCTGACATCGTCATTCGCACACAGGGCAGAATTGTAATAATAAACAACTTTGGGTTATGTTGTTTACTACACCATTCACTGATTTGTTGACAAATCCTAGGCCGTTATTGCGAAATCGGCAAAACTGTGGTTTCTTGACCAACGTTGTATCTGCGACCTTGACAAAAAACTGAACAGACTATGGACTTATGGGATTCAGATCTGCGGGACGACTAGTGAGATAGCAATATTAAATTGATCCAAAGGTCACAGAACAAAATATTAAGGAAAGTGACCCAACCGTCCCTTGTTCGTCAGGAATTTTGAAATACATGAATACTTGGGGATTTCGTATGTTCACGATGAGGTTGACCGTTTCAGTTCTAAATACATGGTAAGGCTAAATAAACATGTTCATTCCCTTGTTTTGTACCTGCTAGACAATGGTGATGAAATAAGATTGAAAAGGTTCATGTGCTGGACTAGAGTGATAGTCGTTGAAGATACTCCATTTTGATGTTTTTTCCTCACATTTTTTTAACTTTTACATTTACTTGTTTCTTTTATTATTTTTTGTTTCTATTTTAGGTACCTATTTACTGTTACTGTTTTAAGGCTATTACTGTTTGCCGTATTCTTGCTTTGGATTTACCTGTATTTAATTATTTTGTCAGCCTTTTATTTATGTCTGTGTTTAATGTTTCATTCGTTCGTTTATGTACCTGTGTAATCTCAGGTACATAAACGAATATTTACAAATATAGAATAATAACATAATACATTAATAACAAATATTTATTATTATAAATATATATTTAACAATCTGTTAACAGGTTTTTATTGTATGTGTGTGTGTGTGTGTGTGTGTGTGTGTTTTCGCGCGCGCTCGCGCGCATAGATAACTTGCACATTGAGATATAAAACCCAGTGATGATATTGCTTATGATATAAGGAGTTTACTCATTTTCGTTGTTACTACAGCAACTATAAAATACTAAGGTGTTATATTTTAGCTGTTACTATGTTTTATTAACATCGACATTTACTGTTATAATCATTTACTGTTTGTTTTGAATGAGGAGAGGGTCATAATTGGAAGGCCTTCTCTCATGTGATACTCTTACTCTTAACGTATTACTTACAAAAACTAATATGTTTTTTAAAAGTATTTATGTTTTTCAAAGTATTTAGATATTTTTTTTTTAAAGTAATAAGTTAAAAGTTTTAAAAAAAAATTCTAATATACATACGGGTGTATAAAACTTACTCGACCATTCAAATTTTAAATATATTTCATGTTTCACACAAAAAGAAAACGCTTAGAAGTATTTTTAGATTTCTTTTATTTTGGCAGAATTAGGAAGTTATTTATTTACATGTAGTTATTGAAGATTAATTTATTTCAAAAACGGTAAATAACACCAAAACATTTGAAACTACACTCTAATTATCTGTTATTCAGCTATTTTATTTTACATTAGTTCAATTTAACTTGGGCATGAAAAAAATTAAATTAAAACGGTGACTCGTTATTTGAGACTGTGCTAAATTATACAGTCTTTATTTGTCATATTTTTATCAACATTTACTTTCATTTTATTGCTTTCAGTCTTACTATTTTTTAGTAGACTGAAGTTACATTCCTGTTGATAGATTGTACTAGGTTCAAGATGGATCGATATTTCTTTTTATTTCTAATCTTAATCTGTTTTTAGCGTATCTCTTCATAACAGATAGTAGGAAGAAAGGTGAGTAAAAATATGATCCGGTATGTAATAATTTCAAGCTCGACTTTTAACGGCTTTGTGGAAGACTATGTTTACATTTTACTGTTATAAAGGAATTGCCACGATTGCCTTCGTTGCTTCAATTTAACCTCAACAGTGGGGAAATATTATGTGAAGAACAAAATTAATATTCATCCCCTGCTAGTAATCAATGCGGAATCTCCCAGACTTCACAAAGATAAAGTTTGTTCACTATACGACTCTCCTCTTCCTAGTTTTAGATTGCAGATTGATGTTTCAAATAGGAGATAATAGTAGCGGGAATTTCGAATGTAATATTGTGCGCATTTGTTAATGGAAAAGTGGTTAGTTTTTGGGGGATAAGTAGTAGTTATATATCATTTTGTTTGTTAGCCGGAATGTTTATCACGCATTCAGCATTTTAAAAATTTCTTGGGTTAGAGTTCACACACACACATATATATATATATATATACGCACAACTTCACATATTTATTCGTAATTAATATTCCTATTAATAGGTTGAAAGTAATAAAGATGTTAATTATAATATTAGTTCAAGGACGGCTCTAAATTGTTTCATTACGCTTCTAAACCTCTCTCATAGTTGTTTTTATAGAAACAAACCTAAAAATACATCCTTTGTATTCAAATAAATTTAATTGTGAAAAACGTTTGTTACAGCAGTCGTGGTTATTGGTAATTAAAGCGGTTGACTACAAATATAATTTAGCTCGTTCTCATAAAAACAAGTTTAAAAAGATAAAATTGTACTGCGACAAATATCAAAAACCTAACTGCAATTATAAAAATAAAAGCTTGGATAACCTGTTTACTTATTAATAATGATTTCTCAGTAGGGATATAATAAAACAAATCAAATAATACTACTCTGGAAACTATTAAAAACAGATATGAAGTTCTTTATATAAACTGGTAAAAATTACAGCAGAGTAAAACAGAAAAAAAATTAAGGCTTTTTTTAATAAGAGCGCAAATTTTTAGATGAACTTATATATTGACAAACTTACAATGTGTGATTGTTTTTAACTTGTAAGGATATTTATCTTATCGTTTATTGAAGAATTGTGAAAGGGTTGATTGATCGATATAATAAAAATTGTATTAAGTGAAACACATTTATTTACTTATTTCAATCTAATCGAGTTTTACGGCTTATATAATCAGTTTAATGACGATTCTCAACAACTTCTGCTATACTAGCGAATGCTATTTCTATTAAGGAAAGTTGAAAAATAGATTTATGAACAGGTTTACTCTAGTGAAAAATTATTTTATTTATTAAAATTATAAAAAATGGTTTATAAATCTGTCAATGATCTTTGAGATGGTACATATGCTCTTGTCGATGACTTAAATATTCTATTGATAAAAATAATATTTTTAATTTAATTAAATTACACATAAATAAAATTTGTGTTCCGCTAGTCTGCACTCAGATAATTTCATAACGCTAACTTATTTTCTTTCTATAAAACCGAAAGTTGGAAAAAATATAAACACGTATGGTAAACACGTGCCATTAATTGTTTTACTAAAATTATTTTAAATGTGTTTTTTAAATCAGTTTTTTAAGTCCTGAGTGAATAATAATTTATTATTTTGCAATCGATTGTGTTTAGATTAACCCTATTAATAAATTTTCTAAAGATAGTAATTCAAATAATAACAGCATTAGTGTTTTACTGGTATTTATGGATCGACTTTTTAACTCTGTCGAAAGTATAATTTATTTTTTACGTTAAAGTGAATGGATATACTAGGTGTACTATTTAAATACACTAGATATATACTAGATATTACACAGGACATACTATTTTAATACAGGTTTCAGATGTGATCAAGTCGTTCTGTAGAATGCTGCCGGCGAGAGGTTGTCCGACGGCGGAAACACCGAAGACTTATTTACACTGACCAACTCGCAAATTGACATTTCAAAATTTTTTAAGTAGTTTAAAAAAACAAAATAAATAATCAATTTGATGAAATAAAGCTACATATCATCGCAGAAATAGATGTTCTCAATGATTAAAAGTTTTTTTCGAAAAATAAGTGATAATCTTTGTAATTTCACGTTTTGTAATTTGAAAATGTGAAATTTTTCTTCTAACCCTGAGATTTTTCCTAACCCGTTTACGAATTGCGTATCTCAAGTACTTTTTAATGGAACCGTAGGCATTATAAAAAGTATTAAAAAAAAAATTGAATATAAATTTATGTTCAACAATTAACGATTGCTTTATTCTCTGAAGAAGAACCTACAGTTTTTTAAAAATAAGTGTTAAATTTGAATTTATGGGCAAAGTATTCATCATGCGGAAACAATTTCTTATATATTTAAGCTACGCTATCACCGTATATAAATCACAAGAAATGAAAACAAAAATGTCTTCATAGATGCGGGTAATAATATTTTTACAATTGGTCAAGCATACGTTACTTCGTAGACTTGATACATAATACTATAGTATTATTACCGCCCTTGGTATTGGCGGTGTCCGGTGGCGTCGTCGCAACCTCGACGGACTTCTCTTCCCTCAACGACGCCTCCGTCTGCTCGACGATACACTGCAGCGCCGACTGTGATGGACGCAGTGGGGACAGCGTCGCCACCTCCGCTTCCTGACGGGATGTCGTCTCGTTGTCGCTTGGCTGTATTATGTAGCATTCTTGGAGTTGGTTGTCGGGTAGTTGGATGGCATCGTCGTCATTGCTCGAAAATATGTGATCCCTGTCTTCCCGACTAGCGACGTAGTTTTCTTCGTCCCGGTAGGTGATGGCCGGGTCGCCGTGTTTTACGTCTCTCGGTTTCTGCTGTTTCCTTGCTTTGATAAGATCTTCGATTGTTTGCATTTTATAATATTTCCTGTCGGTTAATATTATTCGCTTCGTTACTTCCGATACATTAGTGGCTATGCGGTTCGGTCGTTCGGTGGGAGGCTGGATCTTTTCCCTTTCGGGATAAAGATCCGAACAAGTTCGCTAGTACCGAGTGGTGGGGATGGTGGCCGTGTGGAATCGTATAAAAGCCGGTCCGTACGCCCGCTTACTGTCAGTCGTATGAATATCCCCGGACACAATTACCTGGGACATGGCAATCCGATAGCCAACGAACCGCCGGTCGACATAGATGATCAGATCGCGCTTGAGCACGACCTACGATACGAATCGGCCACAAAACATTCATATACGTGCGGATGCTCGACGCGCCATCGGCGATTTTGCTAGGGATATCCTTAGGACTGGGAATTGGGACAGCGCTGTGGGCGCCGCAGGTCTTGCGGTCAAATACGGAGTGGAATCGTGTACTGAAGTATTATATCCAAGTATGTCAGGAAGCCGGACAGCTGATATGGACATGGCTGCAGACGAACCTCCCACCAAGTTAGCAAAAGTGGACGGGAAGACTGCGCACAACCAGTCGGCGGGGGCGATGGTGTTCGTACACCGTCCCGTATCCAACTTCAAAATCCGGCCGGCTGAGATTTTACCATCACCGTTTCATGTGGTCCTGCGGCTACCAGTTCAAGTTCCTGACCGGCAAGACGCAATGGACGCCGCAGATCGCGTCCGAAGGCAAGACACCCGCAGTACCGGCCACCTTTATGGACGTCGGCTTCGTCACCACACCGCTGGCCTACATCCCTGTCAACCTTCTGCCCTGGTACCTGTCCCCGACCGAATTCAAGAACCTTCCGATTACATCAGAGGTTGAAAAGTGCAGTGTAGTGTATAGCCGATAGGGTTTCGGCTGCCGTTTGTGACAATCAGTGCTCAAATCAGTAACGCTAACAGCGAAAAGTTTATGCTGCTGGCGTAGCGTACGGGCTTGGCAACAAATATCAGGGCGTTAATTGTAAATATACTTACTCGTCCGACAATCCTATGATACCCACCGAGTTGCATCGGCACAATCCGTGCGATGAGGTGAGCAACCGGTACGGCGGTAAGGCCACCGGTTCTACCATTAACTATTCTTCCATACCCTGTTTGTTCGGTAATCAAATACTACTCCAGCAATATTATGTACAGCATTATTATAACCAGGTGGGTGAAGATACGTTACCTCAAATAATGAAGGATTTGCAGATCATTCCTATAACCAATGAGGGTACGGCCCAACCTTTATTATATGAATACAGGCGGCAGGTTTGTGTTTTAAAACCTGTACGTTCGTATCCCCCGCTCAAGTCGTATAACACCAAGCTGGGGTACGGTATTAAAACCTTTTGTATTTCTGAAGTGTAATTTGACGCCAGCGTTAAGACCGGTATCAAACTGCACGGCGTGCGTCCAACGCACGCGGCCAACATGGACGTTCCGTACGAATCGTTCGTAGAACAAGCCGGATTTATGTCTCAAGGCCTGTACGAATACAACGGCGATTTATTACCGCCTACCATGCATGTTGGCGGTATGCCACCATGCATTATACAATAATCAAACATACGGCCGACCTCAGGGCAAATGTTTGGGTGACGTTTCGATTATGAAAACGTCCGCCGATATTACAAACGCGTTCGGTTATCGGTCGAAGTTCGACAGCGATAACTTAATAACAGAGGATTACAAAATAACATCTTGACTAGACGTGGCTTCTGCCTTTGGTACTGTTGGCAAGCAAACATTTTTGTTATTATATTACGTAGTTGTTTTTTATTGATAACCAAAATTACTAAATACAATAATATGATTCTACTTTAATTTTTACTACAATAATTTAGTTTTGTCATACAAGAATAATTTTATACATTTTTCTATATATTTGTATACAATGTCGGTGTTGTCTTTAAGTTTTTTAACGCCGCCGCCCCAACATAACAGCAGACCGACCGCTACGGGTTGGGTTTCAAACGACAGCGGGCCAAAAACCCGCAGGTCCGCCATTCGTATTTTATCATACGTATATTAAAGGCACCCTTGTCAGGTAAGACTTCTCTGTTACTCAATACTATCAATGGGGTCTTTTCCATGATTCATGGAGGATGGTTTTTAAGCTGTACCTCAAGTTGGTCGCCGGCCATGATCTGTTTTACGTCTTCGTTATAATAGGGATCTAACCTGGCTTCGTTCTAGATATTAATACGGCGTGCCAGACCGCCAATGAACGGAAACCGTTCGTTGCGACTAGGGCTGATTATATAGCCGGGGTTTAGGAAAAACGACGCAAGCGCGTCAAAAAAGTAATTTTTTCCGGAATTTGGCGGACCCAGAATATAGACCGTGTTGCATTTATTCATATTTTTATTGCACACACGATACAATGTGTTTAGGAAGACAGGGATCACATATTATCGAGCAGTGACGACGACACCACCCACTTACCTGACAACCAACGTCAAAAGACGTCTATTGAACAACGTCTATTGAGGGATTGTATTTGATCAATTTTAATCCATCCGCAAACAAGGCCAGTTCTGAAGCAGTACATGAATACAGCAGATTAAAAAGTAAATATAAGCCTGATCTTCTATTTCTTGAAGAGGGAAAATGAGTTTAAAAAAAACAAGGATATATTTGGGTTATACCTAAACATATCAATGAGTGCCAAGAATCGAATTATGCAAGTGATAAAAACCCCGCAAAAAGAGAATTGCACGGATTATCTAATGGTGATTCAGTTTCGTGTTATGCTAATTTAGTTATTTAATGTTTGTTTAACTGTGCATTATTAACGAATGAGATCCTGAAATTACCGAAAAATCATATAATATATACGTCACTTAAAAATTACACAAATAGAGCAAACGTAGACATGATAGAAATAAGAAAATTTGTGCATGAGAATTTTAATATTCAACGTCAAGATTCTGTTGAATTTTTGGCATATTTAATTGGCAAAGTTGAATCTTTCAAGAAAATTATAGGACGCACTATCTAGTACACGATTATTATTGCAAATGATAAGTGTAAGTATGCTTCAGAGTACAATGAAAATAATTTAGTTTTACACATAGATATTAAAATTGATAGTTTAAAGAAAAATAACAGTTTAAGTCTCCAAAATTTAATTCATAATTTTAGTGAAAAAAATTCATGCCGAAGGTGGATGTGTTGACTATGGAAACACAGGTTTCATACAAAGAATGGAAATTCATTGTTTAGGAAAACTGTTAATCATTCAAATAAAATTATTCGAAAACGACGCAGTATGTTAACTGAAACTGAAACTAAAGGAAAAAAAAAAGGTGTCTAATGATGGTTGCAAACCATTCCGGAAAAAATATGAAGTTATAAGTGCAATATTTCATTAGAGTCAGTCGATAAAAGAAGGATATTATAATAGCATGATCAAAATTGGGAAAAATTGGATTGAAGCTAATAATTTATTAAAAAAGTTGGCCACGAAATTCCAAAAAAACGTTTATGTATTAGTTTAAGAACAAATTTGATTTTTTATTAGATACGTGAATACAATTGACGAAAAGTTATTAGGAAACACACGACAGATACCAGAATTTTTATAAATAAAAATAAAAACAGTTTTAATTTAAAGATTGAATAGAAATCAAAAAAGCAGATGATATCCAAACTCCCAAAACAATAAAATTGTTAAGGTTTCGGCTAGAGTTTGCTGTCAATTGAAAACATCAAAAATGGAAAATAAAAATTCAACAATTTATTTATTATAAGTTTTTTTTATTATAGTTCTTTAAAAAGACATTGTCCGAATAAAAAAGTACAGATTTGTATGAAAGGCGAGATAATAACTGTTATATATTTTTCCTACTTTTTTTTCTCAAATACAACAAAATTCACAGTTACATATTTTGGGTTGGTTCCTCCTGGCAAGTTATAGAATTCTCCCGGCTGTCTTGGTCGCCACCAGAATGTTCTTTTTACCACCCACCGGCAGGGGCGCAACCTGTCGGATTCTTCCGCCATGACATCGAGGATAATTTGTTTGTTATCACCATTCTGTTCGCCATGGCGTCAAGGAAGGCGGATGATTGTGTCTCCGTGGGGATCCATCGGTGCCGTGTGGGCACAGGTCGTCGGCCCTCCCAGCCTAAGGCGAAAAAGATCGGTTCGCGATTGCTTAGACACTCCTGCGGTATAACTTTCCAGGAGTACCCGTCGTGTAGTAGCCAATTAGTGGCCGCGGTCACATCAAACACCGAACCCGAGCCTCGGCCGATGAAAGTATGTCTGCCAGAGGAGTTCAGTATCGTCGAACAGCGTGGCTAGTTCGTGTCCTCTGTGGGTCGAACGGATGCCGCCGAGCTCGAGACTTTCGGCGTTAAATCGCCAGCTATTAGTATCGGCTTGCTTGCCGCCTGCAGGATCCGCTCCAGTGTGTATATGAACCGATAGAACTCCTCATTTTCACAATTCGGAGAGACGTAGCATGCAAGTAGGTCAAAGGATGTTAGGGTCACTTCCACGATGCCACTGTGTCGTGATACCGCTTCCGCATTTGTGTCGCCTTCCGCATCTGTCAGCCAGCCATCGGCTTCCGTACGCAGCACCACCTGCCACACGAGGTCATGGGTGGCTATTTTCCTACCGCACTTTAGGTGTAGACATTTCATGGCGAGCAGTGAGGGCAGCCTCCGCCTCCGGTCCGGTGTCCAGTTGTCTTGCAGTCCAGGCACGTTGCAGCACTTTTGCAGCCCTTGGTTCGGTGGTCGTCTCCACTGCATTAAAACAGACTTCGACGGTCAGGACCAATGCATGGGTCGGCGACATGCCCTGTGTTCCAGCATGTGAAGCATTTCGTGGTCTTCCCCTGGCCGTCTACTCGGTAAGAGTGCCACCCGAATTTCATTCCGTCTCGATCCAGTAATCTGGAGGCACCTGCTGGTGGCAAGAGGATTATCGCTCTGTGGGTCTCTTCGAAGGAAGGCTGTCAGACCACGCCTGTACGAATCCCGGTCAGGCATGGCATTTTAACACGCTACAAATCATTCATCTAATTTTTTGAAGCAATCCCTAACGTTTGTCTCGGAAGTTAAAAAAAAAGTATATAAAAATAAACACAGTAAGTATGGTGACCAAGTATGGTAACATAACTATGGCAAAGAAGTACAACACATTCGGTCGGTTTTGCCAACAAAAACGTTTACACGCCAGATTTGTTCGAATATACAGAAAATAAATAATAATTCATCGATTGACTTGTTACTTCAAGAAATAATTAATTATATATACTCAAAATTTGAAAATCAAACGCATACATAACGAGACTGAAAAAAACATTCTAACATATATTTGCCTAAAAAAGGAATCAGCTGATACTAGTCATTTAAGATTAGTAAAAATAATGATTTAATAAGACTTGATTTTCATCATGATTACGAGTCATAAAGCTATCCACACTTCCATTTTCTTTCATCAGTTTTTTTTACCCAAGAGACGGTGTGAGGAGAACCAAACACTGAGCATTCTTACTTTAACTTGTAATATTTGCGATGTTTCTATGAAATATTTACAACCTCTTATCGGTCTTCGGAGGTTTTTGTTTTTACGCTTTCGCCTTGTCTGACGGAAAGGACAAACCTTGATTTAAAACAGTGACTCCCGATTCTTTTAAATGACTTCGCTTTGAAAGGTGTTTAATCGCCTTATCTTGATAAAAATAATCAGAAAAGAAACAAACTTATTAAGAGAAAATTTAATACTGAAAAAAGATTAAACTGCGCATATTTTTTAAAAGCAAGTATAATTAAACCAAAGTAATTTTTTTTGTAGAACGGTTAGAAGATTATTTGAAGTTTTTTTTTTTATTCACCCGTGAATGATTATCGACGAGGCTGGAAAAAATATTTTAATTTCAAATAGCTTTACTGGATATATACCTACTTTCCAATTAGCAACACTTTATCTGTTTGAGTCACACAGCGTTCCTGAATTTTTTTTTTTGTCTTCAGTCATTTGACTGGTTTGATGCAGCTCTCCAAGATTCCCTATCTAGTGCTAGTCGTTTCATTTCAGTATACCCTCTACATCCTACATCCCTAACAATTTGTTTTACATATTCCAAACGTGGCCTGCCTACACAATTTTTCCCTTCTACCTGTCCTTCCAAAATTAAAGCGACTATTCCAGGATGCCTTAGTATGTGGCCTATAAGTCTGTCTCTTCTTTTAACTATATTTTTCCAAATGCTTCTTTCTTCATCCATTTGCCGCAATACCTCCTCATTTGTCACTTTATCCACCCATCTGATTTTTAACATTCTCCTATAGCACCACATTTCAAAAGCTTCTAACCTTTTCTTCTCAGATACTCCGATTGTCCAAGTTTCACTTCCATATAAAGCGACACTCCAAACATACACTTTCAAAAATCTTTTCCTGACATTTAAATTAATTTTTGATGTAAACAACTTATATTTCTTACTGAAGGCTCGTTTAGCTTGTGCTATTCGGCATTTTATATCGCTCCTGCTTCGTCCATCTTTAGTAATTCTACTTCCCAAATAACAAAATTCTTCTACCTCCATAATCTTTTCTCCTCCTATTTTCACATTCAGTGGTCCATCTTTGTTATTTCTACTACATTTCATTACTTTTGTTTTGTTCTTGTTTATTTTCATGCGATAGTTCTTGCGTAGGACTTCATCTATGCCGTTCATTGTTTCTTCTAAATCCTTTTTATTCTCGGCTAGAATTACTATATCATCAGCAAATCGTAGCATCTTTATCTTTTCACCTTGTACTGTTACTCCGAATCTAAATTGTTCTTTAACATCATTAACTGCTAGTTCCATGTAAAGATTAAAAAGTAACGGAGATAGAGAACATCCTTGTCGGACTCCCTTTCTTATTATGGCTTCTTTCTTATGTTCTGCAATTGCTACTGTTGCTGTTTGGTTCCTGTACATGTTAGCAATTGTTCTTCTATCTCTGTATTTGAACCCTAATTTTTTTAAAATGCTGAACATTTTATTCCAGTCTACGTTATCGAATGCCTTTTCTAGGTCTATAAACGCCAAGTATGTTGGTTTGTTTTTCTTTAATCTTCCTTCTACTATTAATCTGAGGCCTAAAATTGCTTCCCTTGTCCCTATACTTTTCCTGAAACCAAATTGGTCTTCTCCTAACACTTCCTCCACTCTCCTCTCAATTCTTCTGTATAGAATTCTAGTTAAGATTTTTGATGCATGACTAGGTAAACTAATTGTTCTGTATTCTTCACATTTATCTGCCCCTGATTTCTTTGGTATCATTACTATAACACTTTTTTTGAAGTCTGACGGAAATTCCCCTTTTTCATAAATATTACACACAAGTTTGTATAATCTATCAATCGCCTCCTCCCCTGCACTGCGCAGTAATTCTACAGGTATTCCGTCTATTCCAGGAGCCTTTCTGCCATTTAAATCTTTTAATGCTCTCTTAAATTCAGATCTCAGTATTGTTTCTCCCATTTCATCCTCCTTTCAGCGTTCCTGAAAGAACGATTGAACTCGATATGAAATTAATGATACTTCACAGTATTTACGATGATATTTTACTCTCAAGTGTTTCTTCATAATCTATTAGCCTAATCATCTTTAATATTTCTAATGATATAGGTAAATTATATTTAATAAAAATACGAACGATTTAAAAATTAAATTAGATATATGTAGGTTTTTTTTGGCGATATAATATATATATATATATATATATGTTATTGTAATTAATTTTCTTTTGTGTAGTAAATAGTTTATTTATTCCTTCATTCATTTCGATTATTCTTTCTTTATAAATGCTCCAGATTGACATAAAACGTTTCATAAATTTTAACTAAAGACGAATTAAAATTTATTTCAATTACTTACCTTTAAGTAAAAGAATTAGTTAATTTCACTGATTTTTTTTTAATAACTATTCATTTTTAATATACTGTATTTGGAAAAATCATTTAGCAGAAAATATTAAAAATGTATTTTAGTCTATTCAACCAATATTTTTGTAAAAATATTAACCTTCCTAATGTAATTAACCTACCGACCTAATAGATGTACAAGTAAACATGGCTTTTTTTCTTCTTTTTTTTTTAAATACACTTCTTCGGGATTGATTCAATCCCTGAACTATTTTTATACAATTCTGGAAATAAAATATTCAATATAATAAAAAATGTATGTTATAGAATGTATGCACTCGTAGTTATATTTATTCGTATCAAAAACTGATTCTTTTTTAATTTTAGGAGTTCCTACTCATTTTACATTTTGAAGTATTTATAAATTTTGGTTTAATTATATACAAGATTTATTTTGATTACTACTACAATCCTTGTTGTTAAACTGGTTGTATTAAAACCTTTTACTCTCATGACCTTTTACTCTCTTTTTTATCTTTTATCATAAAAATATTCTTTTCATGAAAGACAAACTAGAATAACAATTCAAGATTTCTTTGTCTGGTTTGGTAATGTCGAAATCCTCTTCATTAGTCATTATAATAAAAATTTTAATTTACAGTTAACCTAATCAAATTGGCAATATTTATTATGTTAGTTAAACTATTGCTTGTTTATTAATTGCAAATTTAGTTAAATTTTTGTTTTAAATTAGCTTCAAAGTTATATGTTACTGGATGCCTGTCTCAATTAGTAAATAAAACTTTTGTAGTGCAATGATATTAAAATTCTGTCTATGAAGTGGAATAACCATATATATATATATATATATATATATATATATATATATATATATATTAGTGAAATTAAGTATTAAAATAAACTTTGTTCTTTTTTATAACAGTTAAATATGTTCTCAAACAAAAGGAACTATTCTATAATTATTGTTCAATAATAATTTCTCCCGGCAGCCAAACAGTAATCTAAGGGAGTAGCTAGGTTTTATATTTTTTACGCAATCTCAAGTTTGGAAATACGCTTTGATACTAGACACTCTGAGTTTGGCATTGAGAAGATTGGGTTTCTACTCAAATCTAAAGAGGAAAATGACGTTACAGGAAACGAGTTGACAGAAAAGCTAGTGTGCCACAAAATTTACGTTTTTTTAAAAGTTCTGATTTTGTGTTTAACGCAATTCTTAAAGATTAAGCTGGTAAAACAAGCCAGAATAATTAATATTTTTAAAATTAAAAAAAATAGTAAGTATTTTACATTAACTAATAACTAACTGTAATCACTTAACCACACCCTTACAAACAACATAATTTAATTAGATAATGTTATTTGTTTTTACACTTTTTACGTATAAAATAAGTTGGGGGCTTAATGGTGTTTATTTAGGCTTCCGTCAATTAATTTATTAAAACATACTTAACCTAAATATTGTTAATTTAAAAAAATGAAGTGAATTATTTACCAGTTAAAATAATTCTTTTAATTAATTTTTTTTCCTATTTTTATCAATAAACAATTTTTCTCTCACAAATAATTTTATGAATACAAGATAGATATTTTTTTTTTATTGCAAATCCTTTGTCAAAAGTAAATAAGGTAATGTGCATACGAAATTTCAATGCATTCCAGGTAGCCTAGTATTTATATAGATTGAGACGGAAACCGTATTTTGATGATGAAAACCCGAAGTTTATAACTTTCAAGAAAGTTTCAGTATTCCGACTTAGTCTAACAGCTTTGGTGAACAGAAATTATCTCACTATAATATTTTCTTATAGTTTTAATGCTTTTTTTTTGGTTTTTGTTTTCCGTGAACCAAAAACGTGGCATTACGGGAACCACCATATGCCGGCTGCAGAGGAAGTAACTGTCAACTCGTCGATGGTGCAGTCCGCCGCCACCGACTGGGCCACTCTGTCAGCGGTGGCATCGTGCTCTTGATCCTTCATATGATAGTACACCGGGCGTGACTTCCGACCAGATTCTCTGACTGCAACGCCCTCGATCTTCTGACTGATGGTTTGCTTCAGTGCCTCGGCTTGCTTCTCCCGCACACGAATTTGAACATTATTATTTGTTCTCCTTTTAACTGAGAGTACCTCAGCCACTCCCTTGTTTACACCTTTCCTGACGGATTTAAATAAGTCGGCAAAACTACATCCTTCAGCCTTGACCGAGATGGTACGTGACTTCTCATGCCCCGTCCCTTATGTTTTTCAGAAGATTTTTCCAGATAGAGGAGCCGTTCCTGCCCCGCTCGCCTATTATCACACTCTAGTAGATCCTTCAGCTAGGCCCGCGGCCTCCCAGCAGGTGATACATAAGGCGCTTCCATTCCCATGTCGGTGAGCTTCCGTATGCACCTAAAGCACTTAGCTAGGTATCATATTATTAACATCTCCGGAGTCCACAACTATCGTGTAGGTCGTGCCCCCAACATCGATCTTCTCATCACAGAATATACTGCTAGCTTCATGACGGTCGATGAAAAGTTAACCACTCCTAAGTTTTTTCTTGTCGGCTAGGCTCCTGAAACTTGGAGCCAGCCTGTTAGCCCTGTCCTTGGATCCCTGGACAGCAACACGCACGTCAAGGAGCCGTATTACCTTTCGACCACATTTTTAAGGAAAGGGACCATCCTCCACACGCACCATCTTAAAAACATCGTCAGCTTAATGAGTACTGACCAGTATAGGGATCTCCTCATCAATGACGTTCTCATCCAACTTCTTTTTCAGTTCCTCTACTCCTACCCGTCTAGGAGCCAATACCCATATCAACACCTGTCATAGGTCCTACACCAAATATACTGCAAACCTTCTTAGGCACCATGCTCAATGGGTCTACTTTAAAGTTGGCCACCTATATGTATGCCCAGTTTGAATGCCCATATGTATGCCCATATGTAATGTATGCCCATCTGAAGCTGTTGTAAATCCCGCGTAGTATTTTTATCTACGGTGATGCTAGACCTTTCGCTGATACATAACAGCGCTTCTAAAAGAGCCACCAATCCATTTCTCTGCCCCTTCTCTTTAATACTCAGATTTCCCTTTCGCTCCTCGCCTTCACCCACAGACTCAACGGGTGCCACCTCAGTTACCTACTTCCTAGGTAACTAGGAACCTAGTTACCTAGTTCCATCTGAAGGCACTTCTTCCACGGAGGCTACCAAGTTCTGGCTGTCCACTCTACTCTTCTTCTCACTCCTCTAAGACGAGGGGAAAGACCGTAGCCTCCGCTTAGTCATCGACCCAACCGACAGTCGCCTCTCACCTCGAATATATTGACTTGTTAAGGGGGGCAACACCGGAACCAAACCAAGTCCCACCTCTTCGGAAAAATCATTCCCAATATCAGCAAAATCACCAGTCATCACTAACGGACGTCGAGTAGGTAGCCGGCCTACACTGACGCCGCAACAAGTGCACTGCGTACTTGTCCTCCTGTCTCCTACCAGGAGAGGCTAGAAACCTCTCACCCGTAGGCTAGACCACACTCCGAGACCCGCCAGAATCACACACAATAGCAAAAACTTACAAAAAATTGTAACGCCAAAAACAAGAAAAATTCCAAAGTCAAAATTGTAAGCAAACAATAGCTTTGCTAACGTAAAAAAATAATATGACTGCCCAATTAGGCTATTAAAACGTAAAAATTAAAACGAAAAAGTAAACAGGAAACTCCAAAAACGAAGAAAACATTATAACTAAACAACGAAATGAACAATAAAACAAAACAATAATAACGGAATACGGTCAACTTGACAGAAAGTACAGAGCTCACGAAAATATGACCGCCTCGACTAATAGCTAAGCAATAACTAATGCATTTTAAGGGATAATAAGATAACTTACAAAATGAATAAACCTAAACTTTACAGTGAAAAGCGAAATATGTGTGTATATATGTATATATATATATATATATATATATATATATATATATCGGTAATGAAGGGCTAATTTTTGTTCCTCTTCTCAAAGTGACTTATTTTATTAAATAGCAATATTTATAGCTAAATCGCAAGTAAAACATAGTATAGTAAGAATACTATCCTTTTTATTAACTTTTTTTTAACACTTACCGTATGATTAACGATATAAACTTAACACTGAGCAACAACCTAAAATTAATAAAAATATATTAATTACATAATATATATTAACAGTATATAATTAAGTTATATTTTTTAAAGAAACCCGTACAAAAATATTTATAAAATTAAGTCTGATAAATTTTTAATTATTATTTGTAGAAATACAGAATTACCGAGAGAATCACTTACAAATACAGTAGTGTGCATTACTTTTTATTATTACTTTCTATAAAAATTAATTTCCAATTCATCATCTATTAAAGAGTTTGTCATTAATTTACTTATCAATTCATCTGAAGGTTTACTTAATTGCCACTATCCTTAAAAATCAAGTTTAGAAATTGTTGAGAACGAAATAACTCAACAGGAAACTAACAAAATAGTTATTAAAAGCTACTAATTCATTTACAAGTACAAAAATCACTATTAAGTGTAGTACATATTCAACGGAAAAGAGTCGAAACTAAGAAAATCACATGCAGTTTGTGTTGAAATACATATTTGTAACGTATTAAAAATTTAAATCAATATTCTTCCAAAAAATAACATTTATGGTTAATGCACAAAATGCAAATACAGTTCAATATTGAATAAATAAAAAAATAAAAAACGAATATCAGCATATTATGTTTTTTTTTTACACACATTATATGATGTTACATGATTCATACCGAGCAACTTCCTTTTTACACTAAAGAAATATTATTATTATCTATTACACTATGTGTTGTTTTGAGATTATTGGTATCAGTATGCTGGAGTACTTATAAAGTAAATTTTTCTTAACTGAAAAAAAATAAATCTTATTAAAAGAAATAAAATTAATAGTTGTAATGATTTAAAAGAGCCACCTTTACCCTACTAACATATTTTTACTATATGCTGAGAATTTTCTTTTATAATTCCTACTGGAAATCTACGATTAATAGAAAGATTTTTTATTTAGATTTTTTAATATTACTAATGACCTGTAAAATATTTAATAAATTTTCAGAAAACGTTGTACGTTTTTAATAGTAGACTACATTTTGATAACAGATCATACATTATTCTACAGCAGACGAATATATATTCGTTCTAATAGTAACTGTACTTCAATTGTAAACCAATAGATTAAATGTAGTTTTGAAATACTTTCCTACTCAAATACATCCTTCCAAGTTTTTAATTTATTTTTAAAATACCATTATCGAATTCATCCGTTCCTAGCATTCAAATGATGCTATTTCTCTGTAAATTATTCATTAAGATACAAAAATATGTAAATATAAAAATTGTATTTTCTGAATGCCCTTAATATGCTATGATAACATTTTTTTGATTTTTAGATATCTACTCTAAAGTTTTGTTTATTTAGTAACAATTAAGTAAAAAAATAATAAGCAAGTTGTTAAATAATAATTAAGTAAAAAAAAAGTCTACGTATTTGTTTGTTATCTATATACTTATTTGCGTTTTTTGTAAACCATATTACATAAAACAACATATTGTATTATAAATTTATTATTATTTACAATAAAATAAAATTTATAAGTTATAAAACCATTTATAATTGTTAAAATAAACATCACAAAAATGCTAGTTAAAACTGGTGGGAGGATAACGGAGGATAAATTCACAGCATGTTGTGTCTAATTATCACAAATGTAATCCAAGCTAATTTTAGATATAAACTTGGATAGCGATTAAGATGTTTTTAGTGATTAATTGATAAAAGCTATTACTTTAGAAATTTTCTTCTGTATGCTGTAAACTGAAGTTGTTTGTAATAAAAATATATATAACAAGGATACCTATACAGCCTTTCATCCAGAACGTTTTTGATTTGAATTGCGGTCAGACTTGACATATTTAACAAGCTACAAAACTAAAATTCATTTCATTATTGCTATCGATAAATATAATTTTTTTTTTTCAAGCAATGATTTTACAATATATAAACTAATTTTTAACGCATGCGCTAAGTAATGATATATAAACTAAATAACAGAAAAAAATAAACTAAAAAATAAAACTAACAAACAAATCGCACAATAACAGGAAAAATTAGAAAAGAAAAATCCCAATGTAACTTTATAGTATCTACAATAAATAATTTATAGTATATTATTATCATTTACTAAGAAAAAATAAAAGTATTAGATAATGGAGTATGGATGTCCGGCTATAATTGGTCCGTTAATTGTATTAATATAAAGAATAAATAATTGATCGATAAGAACATTTTTGTATTTAAATTTTATTGGGAATTTTGACAAGAAAAGTAATGACAGCATCTTAATTACAAATGTTTAAAATAACAACGGTTCAAAGGATCACAAAACAAAAGTGTTGCGTGATGTTACTTTTTACGATTAAATATTTCTTTTATCTACAGCTTTTAGAAAATGATAAAACCTATCCGAGTCAGATCCGAAGGGGGTCTTTCATAACACAAAATACACGTATATATATATATATATATATATATATATATACATACAAAGTTCTAGAGAAAAAAATACCCTTACACACACATATATATTTTTTCTGTAGTATTCTATTATTTTAATGATAATGATGCCGCGTCTAAAGTGTGATGTTATTTACACAAAACCCTACATTTATCATAACTTTTGAGGATATTAAACCGTGATAACTAACATATTGTTATATTCTTAAATTTTGAACAAAAAATGTTTTGTTGAGAAAATCAATACAATTATAAGAATTAAAATTACTAATTAATAAACAGTATAAACAAGTGATACGTTTGCTATGGATGTGTATTAGTAAATGTTTCATTAAAAATTTCTAAGTTGGCTCATTTATTTCATACAATTAAATAACTGCGCTTGTTAAAACTGGAACTTTTGCCATTCTTATTTTAATTTAAAAAAAGAGGAAAAGAAACGTTTGGTACATTTCACATAAATATCTTTCCTTTTTAATTTTAAATTTATATAAAATGATATAATAACTCAAGTTTAATTACAGTTATATAGATTTAGTTAAATATATTTTGTAACTTTTAATTACAAATTTTTTATTGAATTTTATTTAATGTGATGAAATTTTGTATAAAAGTTATATGTACGAAATAGGGAAACTTTCTACCCCATCAAGTAAATAGAAAATTTTATTTACTTTTTACGCTTCTATATTGACTATTTACTTCACGTTACAAGTACGAGTTGTAAAGGTCTTATTGTTGACTCGGCGACCTCTGTCAAACCCTAACCTCGCAGTCACGAGGGAATTATTCCTGACACATAAAAGTTAAAATTCTCTTCACATCGATGCATAAAAAATCACTATTTTATTTGATAATTGGAATATTTGCAATAATGATTGATGTTTTCTTTTTAAGTATTACGTAATTGTAAAAGATACAAACGGAATTCCAAATTGAATAACCGGGATCATTTTTTTGTTGTTATTGATTGATATTCAGTTTGGGCTTTTAATTTATATTGGATGGCACATTAATATCTTATTGCATTTACCTAGTAAAACAAAAAAACTTCAAAATAAATAACCATTTAATTCTTAAAAGAAAAAATAGGTTCATCTAAAAATAAATGATATAAGGGGTTTGTAAAAATTAGGTATGGTAGAATTTACTACAATCTTTCATTAATTTTGGTATAGGTGAGATTAAATCTAGTTTCATTGCGCTGCTTACTAAAAATTAAAATTTAAATTAAAATTTGGTTATAGAAACAATGGATATCTTATAAATACTTTCTCAATTAATACTTTAAAAAAAGTTTATTTATAGAAAGTAATTAGAATTATTCTTCTATTTAAAAACATACCGGTTCAGAAGTAACAATGGTATAAAAAATCAGATCAGTTAACGTGCTGCAAGAAAAATAGTTGGCTGTGAGCACGGAAGGTAAGAGTAACGAGTTGAATTAGTTTTACTATTCTACATAACTTGACAGGTTAAAAAAAAAAAAAAAAAAAAAATGAAAAGCTTAGAATAATATTGCGCAAATGGCATATTAATTAATCATTTTATTTTAAGCCAAACAGTGCTCCATATGACTTTTAGACCTCTACAGCCAAAACATTGTAAGAAATATTGGTAACAGTATGCGTAACATTAACATATCATTAAGCATAAACCACGCATGAACTATATTACGCGTAGTATGTGTAGTATTTACACTACGCGACAAACTTGTATCGAATATCAGTGTTAAATTAAAGTGTACTACTGATAAATACTAGAAATAACTTACCTATAGAAATTAAAATTTCTTTTAACTGTGTATTATAGTTCTTATCTTTTAGTTAATAGTGTGATTGAAATACAAAAAGAGATAAAATTGTTTTATCGTATGAAATTTGTGCTAATTGTATTATAACATAATATCTAAGATAATCTTGCTATTTAGAAATACTCAAGGATATGTACTCAGTCAGACCCTCAAAAAGTTCACGGAAAATTTAGAGTACAGGGTTCACTATTTGACGTCACGTACGTTCTGGTCAAACAGTTAACGAAGCTTCATTTTTTCTTCATTCACTAAGTTTCAGTTGATTTTAAAACAATTACATTCTAGGTTATCTTAATGACCGCCACGTCACGTTTTCGTTTTCGGGAACACAAAGACGTGCACAAATACATATACACACGAATTAAATTTATAAGATAGAGTATTTTATATATATATTTTCCTAACTTACGCTCGCGTTCTCCTACACAAAGTACTTTGGAGCACAGAGAGATAGAGAGAGAGAGAGAATAAAATACCTATGAAACATCCTTCTTCAACACCATCCTCTCTGTATGAAATATGAAGTATGTTTTTGGCAAAAATTATTTACTGATTTTAATGTAACGTAACTGTACTAGGCGAAAACTGATAATGGTTTACCCGAAGTTGTAACTTAGCACCCCCTGAAATAACACTAAAATTAACTTTTCGGCTTAGAAAATTTTTTTAAGGTTTTTTATACGTATATAAATACAATAAGTAATTACGAACATAATAACATAATATGGTAAACATTAATTTTGATAGTTATAATAATGTAAACATTAAAAAATGATGATTTGCAGAACACATTGTAGTAATAATGTGAATTAAATGGGAATTATTTCAGTTTTAGTCAGCTGTTATCAATTACGATGAAAAGTATCAGTTAATGAATTTTGATTACAGCCACTGATCTATACGCATATATTAAAAATACTTCTGCATAATGACCAATAAAAGATAGCGATATTGTTAACAATTACAATAAATGTTATCGCTCAGAAACCGTTAAGAAAGCACAGTAAATACATTCTAAGCGAGAAGTCTTTCACAACTCAAGCACGTTTTTAATTTTGAAGTTAATTTAAAGTCGTAACCCATCGGGTCGGTCTACTGGTGAACGCGTGTTTCCAAATCAACTGATTTCGAAGTCGAAAGTTCCAGCGTTCAAGTCCTAGTAAAGGCAGTTACTTTTATATGGATTTGAATACTAGATCGTGTATACCGGTGCTCTTTGGTGGTTGGGTTTCAATTAACCACACAACTCAGGAGTGGTCGAACTGAGACTGTACAAGACTATACTTCATTTATACTCATGCATATCAACCTCCTTTATCCTCTGAAGTAATACCTGAACAGTAATTCTCGAAGGCTAAACAGGAAAAAAGAAAGATGATAGTAAAAACAAAAACTTAAGAATTAAGTTCCTGTAACCCTTATTATCTTGTACAGTCATTACAAGAATCAGATGACGAACGGGATTGAAGAATTATCAGTTTTTTAAATTGTAACAACTTTTAAATAAGTAATATGGTGCCACCGAATCGTTCTTTGAATTAGTAAGAAGGTAAAAGCAAAACTGACAAAATTTTGAATTTCTGTGAACCTGCATGATTTCCATTAGTAAAAGTTTTATTCTGTTTAAGTTGGGGCTTAATATGTTTTGGAGAAATGTTATGTAACCAATTCGTTTTTCTCAGAAACACTGAAAACAAAAATTTATGGAGAAATTATCATAAACTTGACAACATTACTTGTCTGATGTAAAATATTGGTGGATGTATAAAGATTGAGGCAACAGCCAATAGAAAAATCTCAATGACACTACAAATTACTAGACAATTTCTTTTTTAAAGCTACTAATTTTTCGAGATCTGTGTCCCATTTTTATCATAACCCTTCTTCTTTTGATTTCCATTTTGTAACAGTTTATGAAAAATTTTCGTCTAAATTTTACGGATTGAAAATTAATATAGAACTCTACAGAATAAATCTGAACACTGTAGAAGAATATTAGAATAAAATTTATGTATGCAATGAGAAATTTAGAGGTGTTTATATTTTTTTTGTAGCGCTATAAATAAATTTTCCAAAAAAAAATTACAATAAAAATATTGTAATATCATACAAGCTGATATTCTCAATTAGGTAACTGAGATAGTGTGTGATCTCTCGCTCATTATTTATTTGTGTTCTTTGTTTTGAAGCTATCTATCTATAAAGGTTATTTTCCATCTTCCTGGAAATAAAAAAAAAAACAATTTCTTTTGTCAAATTTAACTTTTCTTAATTTATAGAGTATTACTTAATAATTAATAATAGTAAATAGTCATTTGTTTTCACTCTCGTCAAAAAAATCGATAAAAATTTTCATTACAAATAATTGATTTGCCTATGAATTTAAAGGTTAAATATGATCCCTGTTGTTTAAAAAATGTATTACTCGTTAAATTTCGTTAATCAATAAACTTAATTAATTAATTTATTACCAGTTCCGGCTTGTATTAATAATTAATTATTTAATTAATTATTTTTTATTGATATTTAGAATAACAATTATTTTAAAATTGATTGTATCAACGAAAAGAAAATTGCGCATTAATGTTATAACGTGAATTTACAAGTAAAATTTAATATTTTGTAATTGGTGTTATTTCTACTGATTGATTGACGGATGAGAAGGTTTTTATTTATGTTACATTCTGTGTAATGAAAGGGTTTTCGATTTACTTTCTGAGCTACAGAAAAGCAGATCCGCATATGGTCTGTTCCAATCATAACCCTTCTTCCTTTCCTTACCCGAAACCTATTACGCGTCTACCTCATTCTACTACTCTAACGAGCCATTCGTAACCCACAAAATGACAGTTTTGTAGTCCCAACCATTTCTCTATTTCCTAATACGATTTTTTTATACATGTATCTTACTTTGTCACCATAAAACGAATCATTTATTTTAAAAAAGTTATTTCATTTGACAAGAGTAGAATTGAAAACGCAGTCTATATTATTTCTCATTTTGTTAAAATATTTTCATTCGTTCATCAGGATATATTTTTTTTTAAAGAAGACTGATTTTTCAGCGAGTTATTAGGTAAAATAGAGAGATAAACAATCTTATTTTTCAATATTGCATGTGTTTCAAAAAATCAACCCAAAATTCACTTTTTAAATGATAGCAAATGATGTTTAAAGAATAAATATGATGTTTTTATGAAGATTACGACATTTTTAATGAGAAAATTCAACTGGTATTAGTCTTGTTATGACGAGTTTTCTAAAAGTAATTATTGAAGGATTGTAGCTGCATCTAGCATCATTTTTATTTTCGTATGTTACTTTTATGTAAAATAAAGTTAATTAAATTATTTTAATAAAATAAATCAAATACAATTATGGACTTATTGAATAATTCGATAATAAAACAATCGACGTGCAGTCAATTTTGGAATGAATCGTAAAGATTAAAATAACGTTGACCGAGTCATTTGGGTGGAACGCCGAGGGTCGTTAATAAATTCTGTTACAGACAAAAATACGGGTGTCCATAATGTCTTTCTATGATTAAAAAAACTATTAAAGTTAAAGATGTGCGGTTTGCGGCAAAAGAAACAAATTTTTTGGGTCATGTCAATAAACTTCAACATGTGAGCTTTTTGTCGCTCATAGAACATCCAACCGATATATTTCACGCCCTGTGTTGATCAACGTTTCTTCGGTAACACTAGAAACAGCTTCGGTTATTCTCCGTCTCAATATGTCCAGATCAAGTACGGGTGTTGCATTGACTCTATCCTTAACATAACACCAAAGGAAAAAGTCTAAAGGAGTTATGTCTGGTGATCGTGGTGGCCAGGGAGCGAGACAATTGCACCCAATCCATCTGACGTGAAATGATTCATTCAGAAAACATCGAACTAGTATTCCACAATATGCTGGTACGCTAATTTGCTGGAAAACTACCGTAAGTTGCCAGTTATTTAGTTGAGGTATATCAAAGGGTTTTAGCATATTCAGGTAAAGGGTTTAGCTGTTATTATTGTTCAATGAAGAATAAGGGACCAATGATTTTGTTGTACATCAAACCGCACTAAATATTCATTTTAGGGAAATCTTTAATTCTTTCCTTGGTAAAGCAGAGATTTTCTTAGCCCCATACTCTTATATTACATCTGTTTACTTTCCGTGGAGTGTGTAAAGTAGCCTCGTCTGAAAAACACACAAGCTGCAGGTACTCATTGTCGTTATCAATCCGTTGAAAAATCTCGGTCTCAAAGGCAGCACGATGAGAGCCGTTATCTGGCTACAGATGTTGCAATATCTGAACTTTACATGCATGTAACCTTAGTTTATTTTGTAAAATTTTGTGCACTGCTGACCGGGAATCCCTAATTCACGAGATGCACGACGGTTAGATTTGGAAGGGCTATGTAGAAATGCTTGCTGCACAACCACAACCTACTCTTTACTAACGGATAGCCGCACTGTTCGCGGAGGGTCGACTACACTTCCACTCTAACACTTGCATATCATGCAACAATACTCTTGGTATTAGGTGTTGTTCGTCTATATTCCTTTCTAAAATTTCCCTGCACAGTAATCGGTGATTTCGACTCGTAATACCCACATTGCGCTTTCTCCTGGATTAACGCCATTTTATTAAAAAATGATCACAGTTTCCTCTATTCTGCCTCTACCTGCAACAAACCAATTTAAAAAAACTTGATAATTTTTTTTCTTTTGCCACAAATCTCACGCTGTAACTGTAATTGTTTTTTGTAATCGTGGAAAGACTTATGGAACTCTTGTATAGTTTACAATACATCAGTGGTTACTGTTGAAGATCTTCAGCAAAGAATTAATAAATGTTTCCAAAAAATTAGAACTACGCTCAAGATTTCTAAAAATGGTGTGTATGACCGTTAAACCGACACTAAATATCAACGAGCACTTTGAACATCTGCTTTAGGTAAACTGAAAATAAGCCTGTTCACAATTCTTTATGCTTATATTATTTAAATTTAATTTCCTCTATATTTTTATTTAGCAGGATTTATTAAATTTTAATTTCTTATCTGTAATGATAAATAATCTTCTCTCTTGTCATTTTTAGTGTAAAAAGGGAGAAAACTGTGTTATTAAAAATTCATATTTTTAAAATAAAACAGCGGCATTCCACAAAATAAATAATGTTTCACTATTCAGTCTATTTAAAATAAACTTAATTAATCTTTATTTAGAGTTGAAACCATGAAAAATATACAAATTAATTATTTTAATAGTGGTGGAAATGAAATCCAGCTGAAAATTGTCGTAAATTTTATGCAATAATTAATTTCTTTATCAACGACTTTAAAAAAAAAAAAATTAAGGTGTCGTTTATTTTGTTTATAGTGAAAGACCCAAAAATTTAGCTAGTAAGATGTATTTTAATAAAAATTATAGTTCCCTAGAGACGAAAGATTAAAAAATTGACGTGGTCTTAATTTGGAAGTTTTACTTCGCAATATGTTTTATTATATTGCAAACAAGTGTAACAAATATTATTATGATTCTTCCATCTGCTCTTCAGAAATAAATTTTTCTATAAAAACAAAATGACGTACAAAAAAAAAGAGAAATGTCCAATTTTTTCATGCAAAATCTTTATTTCATTTCAATAAGATGTGTTTTATTAGGTAAATAATTAAGCATTTTATTGTTAAAAAAAATTATGGAACACACATTCTGTTAAAATCAGTAGACAAACAGCCGAAATATATAAGAATTTATTAAAAAAGCCGATCTTCAATATGCTTATGAAAAAGTAACGAAACCTGATAATTTTGCTCCTGTAAAATTTTGACTTCCTTCAATAATGCAAATAACATTTTGAAATGAAATTAATAATTCCAATTATTAAATGAAGTAGCAAAAAATTTCGTACCGTATAATTTTTCCGTAGACATACTGTAGGTCAGTTTATCAGTTTTTTCTGCGATTTGAGTCTTTTTCAATTGATTTTAACAAATAATACATCAATTCACCTTTTACATAATAAAATCCTTAACAGTAATAAAATCAATAAAATGAGATCGTTGAAACTAATATTGACAGAGCTATTAGTTTTATTTTCCTAATGTAAACGTTGCAATCTGTTGAAGTAGTAAACAATGAGCAACCTTCCTCGGCCCAATGAGATGAGAATGATGTGTGTAATATGTAAATGAGGAATAGTCTTGTACAGACTCAGCCTGACCATTCCTGAGATGTTTGGTTATTGAACCCTAACCAAAAAAGTTTACACTGTCTAGAATTCAAATCAACTAACATTTACTTGGATTTAAACCTCAGAACCTTCGACTTTGAAAATTAACTGTTAAACGAAGAGTTAGCACTGTAATAGCTCGGCGGGGTAGACCTATTAAACAGATTACAATTTTCATTTGAAATTTTTGATGATAAATTTTCAAAACTATTCATTCTGTAGAAAATGTTAGTACATGTACACCAAATTTTATTGAAATACCTTTACCTGTTCTTAAGATACATACGTTTATTAAAAAAATACATGGTAGTGGACTTACAGAAAATAAAGCAGCGAAGTAAGAGTAATTAATTGTCTACATAAACACTTTTGCTTATGTGGATACAATTCTAAAACCAATGATAATTTTTATATTTATAGTTGATTGTGCAAGTTATTTATAGCTTGTGAAGATTATAAAAATAGGTAAAATATACGACATATACTCGTGCTCTTTAAATAAAAATAAAAAAAATATTGGACCGGCTATAAACGTTTTCAGAAATTCAAAATATAAGTAGAATAACCAGGCTATAGCCTATTCTGCATTAATTATACGTAGCTGAAACAGAATGAATGAATATTTTCCTGCTGCTATCTTCATTTCAAAGAAAATACATTTTTTTAGAAAATTTTGGGTAATTACTGAAAAAAGTCAAAGAAAATGTGTACATCCAGTAGAAAAAAGTTACTGCGATATTATTAGATATAGAAAAACGAGTTCAGATAGTTCAAAAGTAACCCACCGGGTTGGTCTAGTGGTTAACGCGTCTTCCCAAATCAGCTGATTTGAAGTCGAGAGTTACAGCGGTCAAGTCCTAGTAAAGCCAGTTATTTTTACACGGATTTGAATACTGGATCGTGGATACCGGTGTTCTTTGGTGGTTGTGTTTCAATTAACCACACATCTCATGAATGGTCGAACTGAGAATGTACAAGACTACACTTCATTTACACTCATACATATCATCCTCATTCATCCTCTGAAGAATTATCTAAACGGTAGTTACCGGAGGCTAAACAGGAAAAAGAAAAATAAGAAAGCAAAAGATAGTTCAAAAGTAGTACGTTATTATAGAGCATTTATTTTATGACTTTGCCAAATAAATCTTTGTTATTTCAACAGTAAACTGTATTATGAGAAAAAACATAAAATTAAAAATATTTATTTACGAAAGTAGAAGAAAATACTGTGATTTCTGAAGATGGTATTCTCACAAAATATAGTAGTCTACAGAGGTGTCATGATTGCTAAAAATATTTTTAATTAATATAATTTTTTTTAAATAAAGGTATATTTTTTGTCAAAAGAAATCGCAGGATTTAAGTAAAGAATCTTTCTCCTTTCTTGTTAAAACTGATATCTTTCAGCTGAATTATTCCTAACTTTACTATTCAAATTTGTAGCCGCTAAGACCGCTGGAAAGCGGACTTCAAAAGCGAACGCAGTTACCAGCCGCACAACATATTTCCAAATAGCACACCGGCTTCAAAAGTTCTCTTAGCAGGAATCGTAGTAGAATTCTCGTTTAAATGTAATCAAGGAGAAAATTTAGACTAAATCTATATCGGATAATACCATGTTTACCTTAATTTTTAATTTAAGTAAAATTGACAAAAAAAATACCGAAACGAATTAAAAGATAAATAATAATCAAATTTTTCCTTCCAGTGCTTTTAAATTTTTTTTGAACACCTTGAATAAATATTAAAAATTTACCTGAAATAAAGAAAGATATATCGTGATACACATTTTTTTTTTGTAAAAAAAAATTAATTTATTTATTAATATTATTCATACATTTTCAAAATATGGATCTCCTTAAATTAAATATCGTAGTTTTATATATTATATCAATTTTTCTGTATTCATTATATTTATTTTTATGGAATACGATTGGAAATCATTGGAAAATATAGTTGTAGCATGAAAGTAAGGCTTTTCATAGATTTAAATATTTATTCCTTCATCCTTTAAAATAATTTTTGTTCCTTCTTCCTTTAAAATAATTTTCATAAGTTATTTTGTTTAAAATACTTTTATTAACTATTTTCTGAAAATGCCAGAAAAAAAATTAATACAAATGTAAAATGTTTATATAACCTTTACCCTAATCAGGCAAAAGAAGCGTACTCTCTTACCTGAAGGTTCTGTGTAACATGATAAAAAAACAATTGACTGCTACAATAAGGAGAATATTAAAATCTTAACTACAGTATAAATACATTTAAATAACTTATTAATAATGAAAATTACTTTTTTTGTAGTAAATATTACTGCTAAATTTATTTTGTCTATCTCTACGCTGACTCTAAATATAATGGATAACTGGGATCGAAAGAATGTCGCATCAGCGAAAAAGGTTGCTTAACCGTGTATATTTAAAATGTTTTAATAATTCATCATTAAGCGACTAAAAATAATATATACTATTTATTTTGAAGTAAAACCTGTTCAGTTCTACCGGTGAGTTTTCATTTGAAACAACCAATATGTGGACATCGTGATATTGCCATCTCTTAAACCACCATTACACTCAGTAAAATTTTATTTCCTTAGATATGCGATTTAATCATCTCTTTTAGTGTAGAAGGACCATTATTAGTATTCAGGATCTAAATCTCTGAGTCGCATAAAACCACAGATTTAGCATGGACCACGAAAGGTAAACACTTCAATAGATATCATACAATGGAATAATTTAGCAGTTTTTGTCTATTTTTCCCGATATTTAATACCTTTTTCACCAACTCCAAAATTGATCTCGATTATCTTACAACTCTTTGTACTGTGTTTTTAATGCCTCTGACTTCTTAATGAAATCAGTTTTTGAACCGTATTTCTCGTATAATATTTAAAGTTTACTTCACAAAAAATACGTGACAAACAATCCGAGCAGCATACAGTTATATAAACGCACAGATTAATAAAGAACGATTTAACACGACAAAAGGAGATAAAAAAAGTAACATGCTAAAAGACAGACAGCAAAAAATATTTTATTTCGGAGTGAGAATCACAGAAAAAAAGTACGATTTCAAAAAGGCATATAAAAAATTAAGCAATTCTGCAACCGTAATTTCGCTGGGAAATCGTAGCGTTAGTGTTAATTATAACATGATCTGCAGCAATCTATGTTTTATCTGGATCAATGAATCCGTCAAACATTAGGACAAGCTTATAAGCACACAACGTTAGGTCACTTTAGATCAGGAAACCTTTTTTGAAGTAACATCATGCAAATGAATTTAACTATTATAAGTTTTATAAGTAAAAGTATTACAATAAAAATTAATGTCGCATAAATGAATTCCTTGAATAATAAATCTTTAATGAATAAACTGTATGTTAATTATTTAGTCATTTTTTCATTATTTTTCTAATTAATTTATGGTAAGTTTTTCAGTTAAATTTATTATGTTAACGTATTTTTAGGATTCACTTTTATTTTATACGGTTTCAAATGAAATATTTTTGTTGTGTTATTCTTTATCCATTACATTGCTTACCCCTTTAAGAGCTACATGGGGAATTTCCCTACTTCCTTCGAAGTAGTTAAATATCACGAACGGAGTTGTGGAAGCAGTTGATAGTGAATGTTGTTACAGCATCATTGTAATCTGCTTACATATAAGCTTATAATATAAGCTTCTTTGATCGATAGCTATTACAACAGTTTTAATAATATAAACGTATCAATTTGTATGTGTTAAATCTTGTAGCTAGTTATCGATTTATATGTATGTTATACGAGTATTGTTAATATGTTGACAAAATATATTTATCAGTTCAAATACTTAAATTACGGACTTAATTTTAATATTTTTATTTTACTTCGGAAGGATAATTAATTAACTTGAGCTCAAAATTGCAACTGATTCTTTAAATTTTTATTTGAATTTTGAAATGGAATGATTTTTAGTGAATTTGTATATGAACTGTAACTTAAAAAGTGGTAATTTTCTCGAATTATCATGATTCATTTTTATTATGGTAGTTTAAATTACACACATATATATACTATCAGACCGCAATGCTTTGCTTTTGCTAGATTTGAATATAAATAGATTAAATGAACACAATTGAAAGTTTGATAAAACAAAAAAATGAACATTACGGAAGTTCACAAAATTTAACCTTTCCCTTTTACCCTTTCACTCTTTTCCCTATCATTTTCCCATTTTACCTTAATGTTTAATGTCGTTTTCCCCATTTCCCTTTTCCCATTTTCATTTTCATAATATTCCCTTAACCCCATATTACCCTTTCCTTTTCCCCTTTCCTCACCCTTTTCCTTTTCTTCCCCTAATTATCTCCCTTATTCCCTTTCCCCTTCATCTTTCCTTCCTTCCCCTTTTCTTTTTTCTTCTTTCCTCTTCCATTTCCATTTCCCGTTTTTCCTTTTCCCTGTTTTACCCTTTTTTATCTTTTTCCATTTTTACCTTCTTCCCTTTTACCTTTTTAGAGTTTTCCTTTTCCGATCTTACCTTTTCTCCCTTTTGTCCCGCGCATAAATCGATCCAATAGTTTTCTAGTATATAGCGGATACACATCGGAAACATTGAAATGGAATCGTAAAATGTTTAGTATGTGTGTGTTGCTTTTACGTCCAGCAGAGAGGGCTGTTTTTCATAAAAAGCATGTTTTTACCTGTCACAGTGTGACATCTTAGGTATAAATAGTCGGTATATAAAAACATGCGCGTATTCGAATGCAACGTTATGTCAAAATTTCAAAGCAATTGGTGAAGAACTTTCGGAGATTTAACATTTTTAACAAACGAACTTTTTACATTTTTATTTAATATAATATTATACATATAAGATTTTATGTGTTATGTTTTGTTCAAATCTTAAGAGTTCTCTTATTTTACTCTACTACATTTAAAAAAATGTAAAACAGTGGCACCCTATCGGAATCAGATTCACAATAATAGAAGTAATAGTAATTCTATGTCTATTAATGATCGTTACCACTTTTTCGTTCATTATATCTATTAGTCAAATTAATTTCGAATGTAATTATTTTCAACTGTCAACTATAAAAAAAGAACCTTATTCAATCAAAGCTGCTCATACCTACAACTAACCAGTCAAAAACTAACCTATATACTATGTCGTAGGGTCCGTGCTTACAGTTTGTTTAATGATTTTTTTTCCTTGCGAAAGGAAAGTTTTCCTGTATGACTATGAATAAGCAACATAACGTTTCGCAGTATCAGCCCATTGCTATAACATAGTTAATGTTAGAGAAATGAATAATATTTCCAGATATATGTACCTACAAATAGACATAAGACAATGTGATTTTTTATTTAAAAATTTTCTATTTGATTTATCTTGATAATTTGAAAAAGGAGCAAAAGAGAAACTTCCTTCATAAAAATAAAAATAATCAATTAAATCGATACGGTTGGTGAAATATACATAAAAAAGTAATAAACAATTTCAATCTGATTAAGAACCATCTGCTTTTGTTATACCGCTTAAAAATATTTAATGAGTAAAATTAAATCTCCTATTGATAAATTATATTTAGAGAAAAGGCATAAAAACAGCTTGTTTGAACTGTACTATTAGATTTCAATTTAACATGTGAAAATGTATATGAAATAGAAATCTTGCTCGCAAAAAAAAAAACGACTGATTTTTAAATTGGTTTCCATCTAATGTAATATGAAATTACTTCATATTTTTACAGAAAAACTCTTAGACTAACCTTCAAGTATCTTAATTGATAAGAAATTAAAAAAAAAACTGCCTTTATTATTTGGTTTACTTTCCCAGCTGATGCTAGGTAAATGTACACGGCATTAAACAATTGTCATCTGTGAAATAATGATCTTCCAGAATTTCCATGTTATTTTGTTTTTAATTTAAAAGTTCATAAACATAAAAATAAAATCAAAATTTTCGACAACAAAATTCTGAGTTGAATTACGCATGTTGTACAAGTTTTCACCGCATCCCACATCTGTACGTTTTAAAGATAAAAAATTTAATTTGGTTACTAGCATATTACAGTCTGTCAAATTGAGTCTGTTAACAAATTTTAATACAATTTACAAATCTGTATTAAAAAACACTACAAACACTAAAATGTATTCATACATTTCTATAAACTTTCTTGAAAAGTTATACTATATACTAACATACTAAATTTCAGTCCAATTCATCTGAAATTTAACAGTCATTCCTGGATTCAGTTGATATTATCAAGTATTTAAATATTTCTGAGTATTTTGAATGATAGATATAGAAAATTGAACCATTAATGTTTTCAGTTTATTTGACAGACATTTTGCAATAATAGATTATATTTAGTTTTCTCTTCTACACACTTTCTGAGTGGTATTTAGTTTTCAGAGGATATACGAATTTGGTTAATTTGTACAGTTATGGTGAGAGTTTTGTTAGTAGGGATTCGGTGTTCTTTCCTTTTTTCACATTCTTTGCGAATCGTGAAATAGCTTTTTATTATAAAACGAGTACTTTGTAAAATTAACACACTGACCTTTCTCTAATACTTCCAATAGTAGACAGTATTTTTAACACATTTAATTTTGTACCAACCACCTAACTGATATCTTCAAATCTAATCAGATATTCTTAAATCTGTTCCAGAGACAAAGTAATGAATGAATTGATGTGATTATTCAGATATAAAGATGGAGTTCTTCTATAATAAATTCATTCGTTGAGGCTTATTTAAACCGATTTTTTTTTTTATTGTATTTAAATGTCATAAGAATAAAACAGAGCACAAAATGCAATTAGGGTAATTGAATTTCTAACCTATTCATGAGACGAAACAGAACAGTTTATGTAAATAAGTTTCAATTTATTCTTGAATTTCAGGATGGTGTACCCTAACAGTTCGAATACAAAATGGACTTTACTACTGCCACCTTGATTAACGACCGTTCCTTCGTTTCTTTCATTGTTACCTCCACTCTTCTATCGTTCTTTCTTTGTTTTGTTCTTTGCAAGAGACACGGATAATCTTCTATCCAATATCTTCTTTGATGATCCAGTTAAGTGGTACACGTTCCTTTTTAACCAGTTCGCTGTATTAGGAGTTTTAAGTATAAGAAATGCAATTTATAATATACGTTAAAATAAATTAATACTTTTAAAGAAAAACTACTTTTAAGAAATTGTTTTATGTTTTTATTATTATGAGTATTACTATTATAATAAAAGTGCATGAGGGTAATGTCATTATTTTCTTTCCACACGACTTCAATGCGGGTTTTTTCTCTCTGTTACATTTTCGTTACGTTCTTTTTTGCTCTGACAGTACCTAAATAATTCATCTCCTGCTCATTGCTGTAGTTTATATAACTTATTAAATAATGAATATAATTGTTATTTTTATTAGCATCTGAGTGGGTGTGTATATATATATATATAACACAGTGTATATAAATATAACACACACACACACACACACACACACACACACACACACATGCACGCTATAGAGGTTTTGGAGTTTCAAACAGAAAATAAAATTATGTTTGCATAAAGTAAATTGTTCACGGTTAAAAATGAGATGAAAACATAAAAATCATCAGAATGACCAAGAAAAATTGCTTATGATTATTACACTGGTCAAAAAAAAAAAATTTTGTTTGTTAAATGAGAGTAAATGGCTGTTTCTTATAGTATTTTTATCCTGATTTCATATATGTTATTGGCGTTTTTCTTTCAGGCTCGGTTTTTTGTAATTAAAATTTATTTTGCAACAAAAATGTATGGTGAACGTAATATGGCATTACATTACACGCATTTCGTACCCACCTAAAATCTATTTTTTGGATTTTCTCCTCTAGGTAGATCCCTCATTAGATTCCAACAACAGTAGTCAGCTAACATTTTTGGGTTCCATTTTCTCTGGTATCGTGTTTTCATTATAGATATTTTCTGGTGAAAGAATTCTCCATGATCATCGCTGACAGCTCCGAGGTTGTTGGGGAAAAAATCCAAATGTGATTGCAAGAAATGGATTTTCACTAATATATTACACCTAAGTTCTTTGTAGTTTTGAAGGAGTTCACTCACAAGTCATCTCTAGTTATTGGCTTTATGGTTTCCAAGGAAGTTTACCACATTTTTAAATGATTTTCATGCAGCAACCTTCAAGTTATTCAAACATTCTTCACACGCCAGATCACTCATTAATTTCCTTATTTGTGGTCCAACAGATATATCTTCATTTATTTTAGCATCGCTTATATTAGGAAATTTGTTTTTTAAATACAACTCTATATATTACCAGTTGTGATTACCTGTCCTAAAGACAACTAGCAGTGTATTTTTTAACGTTGTCTCGTTTTTTTCTAACCAGTGTTACAAAACAGTATTATTTGTAGTTATTATATTGGATGAAATAAATGATGCCAGGAGAAATGACGTTGTTTCTGGAAAATATTGTTACGAAGAAAATGATTATGATTTTTTGAGAATCAAATAAAATCATAGACAGTGATGATGAGATTCAAAGTATTAAGTTAGGCAGCCATCACATGAAGTACCAGAAGACGATATTCTGTCCACTTCTGGTCAGAAGAAGGACCTCATGGTAAGTGAAGTAGAATAAAACACGTTAGGATGATAATGCAAAACATTTAAAAAACGCAACGAAAATGTAGATATTGTTGATTGAGCATTCAAAACTGACTGTAACTCGTCAACATAATGTAATCCATCTACCTAGAATGAGAAAAAATACTTGGAAAATTCTTTCAATTAAGAGTTTTGTTTACTTTATTAGGATATCTCATAAATATTATCTGATTCAGTTCCAACATGTGAAGAAACGATTAATCATGTTGGTTTTTTCTTTTCTCGCTCAAAGAAGTGTTGTTATCAGCGCCCGGACAGGATATTTATATATTAAAAAAATAAAAATTAAAACTAAGACCCAGTAACATAAAAGCACACCATAAACTGAAAACGCCTGTGACGTGTGTTAAAATCGAAATAAAACCACACACGTTATTGCACTAATAATTTAAACTAAGACAATAAATTGCATTAATATTCTAAATTAAAACAATAAATTTACCATTTGCCATGAGCCAAGTAGCATAAACAGCTGAAACATTGTCTTGAAGTTCTGCAATTTAAGCACATACATTAAAGGACAATATATATTTAATATGTAAGTAATGTATTTAAAATATGTAATGTAGACGTATTTCAATCCAACATTGAGGTGCTCATAAGCACATTACATCCTTTCAGTGATCTATGAGTCATTGAATGGGTGGCTGGATAATTTATCATAAGAACTAGTTAGTCCTCTGAAGATATTTCAGTTTATACTGATCACCTTAATTCAAATATTATTTCTATTAGATTTGACAGAAATACAGTTCAGCTTGCTCCTATTTCGGTAATATTAAAAAACTTTATTACCATTTGCCTTCCTATACATTTAATGGAAAAATTCATTGCAATCGGTTAAATAATAAGGGAATTTAAGGAGGTTGTGATTTAAGTTTTTGTGTAAGTAGAAAGCCGAAAGAATACGGCCATTTTTTATGTGCTTGTCTTGTGTCAATCACCTTAATAAAGTAACATATTTACAATGGTAAAGAGTCAACTGACTTAATTTAAAAAAAAAAAAGTATATGCATGTAGATATTATTTAGTCATATCTTTCTGAACTTAGTTGAATCAGTCAAAAACATGAACATCATGAATGGTAGGCCAACAAACTTATATGAATTACAAACTTTTAATAAATTACTAGGAAAAAGGTGGGGGGGGGGGGTCTAAGGTCCGCCGGGAAAATGATACATTGTTTATATTTCATTAAAAATTTTTTTTTTTTTATCAATAACAATTATAATTACAATCGGCTTTCCTACGGAGCCGTGAGTAAGTGTTTTTCCTGATAAAAGCACGTGATAAGAAGGTCCTTAAGGAACTCCCAAAATAAAGAATACAAAATAAATAGTTGCGAGCAAACTTAAAGCCAAATATGAAATTTCAAGCTCAGTCATAAATCACAAACCATTATTTTCAGCACCATATAGTCCACAAAACAAACATTAATAACAAATAAAAAAGAAAGAGAAGTAACAAGAAATTAGATACGACACCACTAAACTTGACGCCAAACTGTTACGCAGACCCTAAGTCGAGTACACGGGCTAGTTTCAACCGTCGGATGTCTCTGCTGTTATCGAGTAGATTAATTGCAAAGTGGTTTACTTGATTCTCAAGCCAGTGCAGGTATTTGACATTGCGCTGATGTGCAATCTCACGAACCGATGGGAGCTCCAGATAATCGTGAATCTCATCATTCCGCATGAACCACGGAGCTTCGGCAATTACCCACGCTACTTTGTTCTGAAATCGTTGTATAATTTTCATATTACTAGTACTAGCCGTTCCCCACAATTCAACACGGTACGTTCACATTGGGCACAGGATAGCATTGTAAATTAAGATCTGATTGGATAACGTGAGGCCTGAGTTCCAAGTAGCAGCCAATGAATTTTCTTATACCTTGCGATTATCTGTTTCCTCTTCATCCTCAGTGACACTTCCAAGTCAAACGTCGACCCAGGTAAAGTCCCAGATACCGCAGAGTCTCCGTTTGCAGGATCTAAAACCATCGAAGTACACACCGGGACTGTAACCTCTCCGCATGGAAAATATGACTTGCCTCGACTTACCTTGATCAACCTTAATCCTACACTTTTTCTGCCATACGCACACACGATCGATCCAGCGCTATTTGTAGGGTCTGAGAGGCTAGGCTAGGGATTTCGTTAACGGCCAGGATAGTAGTGTCATCAGCTAACGTGGCGACGATGCAATCATCCAGGACCAGAATGTCCGCAGCGAATATGAAATACAACACAGGGCCCAGCACAGATCCCTGAGGGACATCCGATCCAATCTCAAAAAACCTTGAAAACACGTCATTACATTTCATCAGAGCAAAACGCCCCTTAAGATAATTCTGCAAGACTAGGAAATAAGGTTGAGGATGTTGTAGTGTTGTCTGGAGTAAGCCAGGTATCCATATCTCACCAAAGGCCTGTTGGAATTCTGAAAACGCCGCTGAGCAGAATTTCTGCTTCTCCAGACACCCACTGATGACTCTATTGACTTTATGGGATTGTTCGATTTTGGAATGGCCATACCTGAACCCAGTTAGATGGTCCGGAATTATCCCCTTACTCTCCAACACTGGCGGCCTAAGCCTGTGTAGTAGTAGCTTCTCAAACAATTTAGATAAGACCGGTTACAGGCTAATTAGTCTGTAAAAAGAAACATTCTGTGCAGGCTTTCCTGGCATCAAATCCAAACCATCGCCACCTGCGACAACTTCCATTCCGCTGGAAAGTAAGACGTCCGCAGAACAGCGTTAAACACATTCCTGATCTACTCAATACATTTAAGTCGTAGCATGACAAGCATTTTATGCGTCACTAAGTCAAAGCCTGGGGTCTTCCTTAATCGTCTTCCTTGGTTCACTAATTTCAGCATCTCCCTTGCAGATATCAGTTTAATCGGGAAGCTGATTGGATTGGGGCTAGCAAGGTAGTCGATAACTTCCACATCACCGGGACTCTTTGCAT
The DNA here is from genome assembly GCF_047948215.1 of Lycorma delicatula. Classification (NCBI taxonomy): domain Eukaryota; kingdom Metazoa; phylum Arthropoda; class Insecta; order Hemiptera; family Fulgoridae; genus Lycorma; species Lycorma delicatula. The sequence continues at coordinate 209,851,223 of NC_134455.1, read as the reverse complement.
CGTGGGGTCGGAACGTTACCTCTAAGTGTGAAGCAAACAGGGGGGCCATTTTCCCTTTCAGTCCTCTCCCAAGATCCAGTACCTCGTAGGATGGGGAGCGTTCTTGATGATCGTTGCAGTCCCTTTGTAGCCTTCCATGGAGCATCCTACCCTATTCTGGTGAGTGAGATTTCCTATGTACTCCTTGAATGTCTCATCCCTGATAGTTCTCAACAACCTTTTCAGCCTCCGCGTCGTTCTATTAAGAAGATTCCTATTTTCTGGCCTTTTGAATCGCTGCCAGTACCGCCGAAGACGCCGCTTCGAGACAATTAGTTTTATCACTTTCCAGGGATAGGTATTGTCTGTGGCTGAGTGTAAATCATCAGGTCTAGACCGGCATGCTCCCTCCTGCATGACCGACGTCAGTACGTACGTCGCGTAATCAACATCCCCACGGGTATCTAGTGGATACTAGTCAGTCAGTTTCTTTTCGATCCAATCCTGGTAAGAAACCCAATCCGTACGTCTCGTATGAAGAAGAATAAGTCTCTCTTTCCTTCTTATCAACGTCGTGGTCAATGTAAGTAGAACGGGCGAGTGGTCCGACGATAAATCACAGTTGTTCTCCGCCAGAGTGTATGCAGATGATATATCCGAGTTAACAAAAAAGTCAAGTAAATCCAGGATCTTCGTCCATAGGCCAGTATATCGGCTGGAACTCAACATACTGGCTGAATCTGCTCAGCGATCTACCCCTGCTGGTAGTCAACCGTGAACCCCACAATGGGTCTTTCGCATTTCAGTCTCCTCCGGCAATAAATTTAGAACCCAGTGTCGCAAATAAATCATAAAAACTCATCAGTTACAGTATGCTGCGGAGGGCAGTACACAGCGGACTGCCTAATACGCCCTAACCAGTCTGTAATTTCAACCGTGGTTGCCTGAATCTGGTCGGTGCAGAAGCTCGGAATGTGATGATGCCGCAGTGAACTCCGAATCAGAATCGCGGTTCCTCAATGGGTCTTCCCATCTGCGTGAATCGTCACATACACAGAATAATCTTAAAGCCTGAGGTAGTTCCGGTCAGTAAAGTGCGTTTCGGATATCAAAAACGTCCAGCGAATTGGAAACTCACATAACCCCTAGCTCCTCACGCCTAGAAAGTAGGCCGTTAATATTCCATTGAGCGATCGTAGAAATCTGGAAATCAACAGATTTTGGAAAGGACCTTGGTGAGCAATGCTACCAGACTCCCAAACTGTTGAACCAGGAAGTCTATATTTGATGAAAGCCTGTTCTGCTTGTCCACACTGCCCTCACTAGCACGCCCAGCTGCCGCAACAAACGTTTTATGGAGAGATTCAGGCTCCACCTTCACTCTCCTCGGCACCTCACGACCCAACGAAGGGAAGTTCTTATCATTAAGCGCTGGGCTGCCCACCTTGCGGCTTGCGGGTTCGATTCTCGGAGCAAGTTGCGAGTTCCAATTCGGATTTTTCCTACACTTCCTCTCCAATATCTATTGATATATTCTACAGTCTCGGTAATTTACCGGATGGTCGAATTGAAACAAGTCGCAGGTTGCAGGAGAGCTCCTATCTTTTCTGGGACAGTCAGCTGTCCGATGACCCTCCCTACATTTTACGGAAAAGTCTCTTACAATTGTTCTTAGTGTGCCCATGTTGCTGACACCTCATGCATTGCACGAGGCCTGGATTCCGTGTCGTCTCGATTGACACCCTGCAATTGGCAATGTAATCTAATCAAAAATGGTATTATTGTTCTCCTGTGGTTCCAGGTTCAAGAAAAAAGTCGATGTGGGCTCCTTAGTTATCCTGTAGCATGCATTTATCAAGCAAGACCCGATGCCCATGGCCTTCGATTTCGTCCTTTATCATCTCCAGTGGAATAGAGTGGTGCAGGTTTCTGTTTACAACACAAAAGGCTCGTTGATCCTTCCTTGTGAAAGTATGACCTATCAGACCGTGTTCTCGAAGAACATGTATAATCTTCTTGTACGCCTCGATGTTTCTAGAGAATATTCTCAGCTGCTTACCTCTAACCTGTCGAATGCTGTAATCACTCTTGCACACGGCGGCTTCCAGCAGCTCATACAACTTCAGCACGTGAAAAGTACAATCCGTAAAGCATAATGGGAGAAGGAGTGACTGGCTCAGGTTGGTTCACAACTTTCGTATCCTCTAGTGGAATGCCACTAAACCTATTCGATAGTGGTAAGCCGCCATTTCTAGGACTACGATTCACTGTTTTTCTCCTTGGCACAGGTATCGTTCTCCACTGACTAGTAGTAGGCTGGGACTCCATGATTACATTCTCGTTATCACTCGACGCACCTGATAGATTGTTCGCCAAGTTGTCTCTAATAAGCTTCCTGCGCGCAGCCCCTCCTCGGGTCCTTTTCCAACGACGGTAGCGGACCACGTTTCCTGGACGGTACACGACAACCTACAATATCAGATGACCCCTCGTTTATCATATCTGCCGAAGGCAGCTGATCGATATGCAAGAACTAAGCGTACATAAGCATAAACGAAACTAGAAACCATAAAATGTAAACAAAGAAATAAGCAAAAAGTAATCAAAACAGTAAACAAGCAATGAACAGTCTTTAGCAACGGTGATGTGGAACGATTGATCCTCCAAGATTTTAGGAAAGAAAAAAAATTATAATAAAACTTACACCTAATGATAATTAACTTCCAAAACACAACCGCAATTATAAAACAGAACGAACATAACTCAGTATAACATAAAAACAAATTCTAGGTAGAGAACACAAACATACGACTATCTCAAAGAAGAGCCGATAATGACTCATTACAAATGAATATAAATTTTAAGTAAAAGTTTTTTTCCAACTGAAACTAAATAACCTTCATGAATTTAGCGTACTAAGAACACCAAAATCTTTTACAACGAACGCTTCAGAATTATGAACATTTTTAACTGTTTTTTGAGTTTTGATGTTTTAAACTGCTCTAACCTCAATGTTCCCCTTTTTTATCCCCAAAACACAAATATAATTTCAGATAAATCGTTCCTCCCGATATGTATAATTTTTCGAACGAATTAATCGTTTGAAAGCTGCGCGCAGCCGCCTGGCGCACCACCATTGGTCCGCTCTGCGCCAATGCAACTAAAATAAAAAATGTAAGCACATACAACAAAACAAACAAACTCAACAACCATCGTTTTTAATGAGAATGATACTCTAATATATATTTATTTAATTTAAGTTAGAGTAAATATTAAATTAAAATGTTAAGTGGATAAAAACTTTAAATGTGTATATATTAACCTAAATTTTCTGCTTTCTAGAGTAATCAAACAGTGTATATAAAATTAAATATACATACAAATTGTTTTATCATTTACAATCTTCAAAATTGTTTTGTAAACTTATAAATTGTTTCATTCAGTATCCATAATTGTACGAGTATGTATGAAAATTAGATACATCTACTTTAATTTTTATTGGCTATATTTACTACGATTTTCTTGATTTTACCAGAGCTGTGATGGGACTTTTGGTTTGAATGGCAAATCGACCGACTTCAAACAATTGTATAGACATAAGGTGCAATTGTACTGATTTACTCATGTAAAAAAAAATATTAATTTATTGAGAAAAAGCCTTTTATTTAATAATTAAAAAAAATTTAGTTGAATATATGTGGACCAATTCTATCTAATTTTAGTAGTTTATTTATTAATATCTATCGAAAGTAATTTAGTTTTTATGAAAAGAATAATTTAATAAAATATTCATATTTTTATAATCCTAAATGAAATGCTATGATTTATTTGGAATAGAAGACGGTTGAATTTATTTTTCTTTAATTTTATTTCTGCGTATACTTAAGCTTGTTTCATCCAATTTATATTTTGTCGGAGTTGCAATCTGTTTTTCTTATTTTCGGCCAAATGTACGGCCTTTGTAAAGGGTTATGAAAGCATCATAAAGAGGGGTAGGCTAGGATAAAAGTATAACTTCTGAAATAAAATGACAGACAAAGTTTATATATATATATACATACATAAGAGCTACTGTTGTGTCCTCGAGTAAAAAGTTGCGAGAATACTTTCCTCCTCTTCCATTGATAAACCGGAAGTGATTTAAATATCTTTTCAGTTTGCTTTTAGTTATAACTGCTTTTAAATATCCCTCCTCCACTTGGCTGGTTGTGCTATTTTAAAAGGAAGTTTATTAAAAGCCTCTAGGATTGCTTTTGCAGGCATAGCCTACTACAGTAATACATTCTAATAAATTTCCAGTATTCGTATCACTCTTTGCATTGCCGTTTGTTTTATGATCTTTTTTTTTCTTTCATAATACTTGTAAAGATCTGTAAGCTACTAAACCTAAGTTGAATTCTTGTAAAAAATACATCCCACAAATATTGATCCATGAGCCACATCCCGGGTATTCATAAAACATTTGATTTATTAACGTTAACCATCTTTATATGAATAAAACCTTCATTTTAATATACTATTTTAGTTAACGAGATGAACTTATTTCAGAAGTAAACATTCCAATTATATTACTAATAAGTTACTAGTCACAGCTTTGTATATCAGTCAGATGTGCTCTTTTTGAAAAGTAAAACCTTGGATTTACCAAATAATACCAGTTAATTTTTACTTGGTAATGACGAAAGAAGAGTCTTTTAAAATTACTAAAATTATTGGGTTTTGTATTTCAGGATTTTATATATATATATATATATTTTTTTTAATTGCGAGATTAAAATCTTTTATAAACGGTTGAAATCCTCGTCATATTTCCGTTATATTATTCAATTTCAGGTGACTAATCACGAGATAGAGTGAACGTTCAATGCGCACAAGTAATAGAGATTTATAAATTAAATGAAAGTATCTAAAACTATATTTCAACATAGATTTCGTAATTTGAAACATAAAAAAAGGAGAAATATCTCAACTGCATGTCATAGATAGTGTTTTCCGTGTAACATGAAACCAGTAAATGAATATTCTGTTACTGTGAACGATTACTCGAAAAGCTACTCCAGAGTTTATAAGTCGTTTATATAAGATATGTGAACCGTATTAGTCGAGAAGATTTATTTTTTATTGATTATACAAAGTTCTGATTAATACTTAATCTTTCAAACCGAGATGGATATAATAATTAAAGTGCTACAATAAAGCCTCAGTCTTCGAATGTACCACATGAGAAGTAGAATGGGATCCAAATTCGTAGTTAAATGTAGGCGTAGATAATGTCTACTGGAACGAGAATCAATGGAATCGAGAATATTTATGGGAAAAATCAAATAACATTACCATTCACATCGCTAGTTATGAAAATTAACAAATATAGGCTGAAAAAAAATTTTGTGCGTGTTGTTTCAGTTATTGTTTTTCTAATAACTGTAATCTTTATTTACTTATTTTTTCTTGGAATTTTTTTTAACAGCGGTGGACACCATGGATTGAAGGACGTTTGCTGCTGGTAAAAAAATAGCTGAGGAAAGAAGTAAACGTATTGAAACAAAAGAGTAAAATATTAATCCACAAATAAATGTGGAGTACAACTCCTTTTTACTAAAACAATTACAATTTGTAATAATATTTTATATGTATATTCTATGACACTACCAGTAACATTAGAATTCCAACATGGGGGTCATTCATTGAAATCGTTTCAGCCGTTGGGGTACTACGGTGGAACAAACATATATATACCCTAAATATATTACACTCCTTTTTGGGTTAGTAATGTAAACATAATAGTTTCGATTGTGCACGCATCATGACAATGTTTATAAAAATCCATTTTAAAAAATTTTAATTTAAATTGCAATACAGTTCTTAAATATTTATTTATTACACTTTATTAAGTCCTTAGACTATACCCTTAATTACATTTTTAGAAGCCAATTTTTAAGTTTGAAGTATTGACTTAAGTAAACCATTAATAATCTTCAAGTATATTTAGTGACATATATCACATAATTTAGAAAAAAAATTTATTTAACTAGTTGGCATACATTGATGGTACATGGAGCATTACAGCATTTTGTCGGCGGAAATGGGAATGATATGACTGAGGGATAAACAGGACAACGTCTTATATTTGACACTAGTGCAATCAAACGTCTTTACAAAGGAAAAGTAATATACATAAAATATTTAAAAAAGTCATACTGAAAGAGAAATTTCTAAAGTAATAATCAAAGTTCGGGCGAAAAAGAATTTGATTTAATAACAAAAAAAAATTGGAAAATAATGAAATTTATTTCTTGGTATGAAAATGTTTTTTAGAGGAAATAAAATAATGGTTTTCTTTGTCAAAATTTGGTTTTGTATTATAAATAATACATTTATGGTTATTTACTTAAAGGTTTATAAGTATATATAAAATAAATTTCAAGCAAACAGATTTAATTACTCTTTTTTGTATGCTGGTGTAAGATTAAATAATAATGATATGTAAAAAAGAGAAAAAAAATTAAATATACATAAGAAGAAATTTCAGTTTTTATTTTAACCTTAGAGAATGCAATGACAATAACCAGGGTGTACACAAATGAGAAAAAACTATTATATTTGAAATTTGCTCTAATTAATAAAGAAACAATTGTCTATTGTATAACTTGTTTTTACGATGAGGGAGAGAGACGGAGAATGTGTCGTTACCCATTTTATTTTAGCAGCTCATTGTGTTTTCGTTCTATGGAATGGGTTATGAGGGTTTTTAGTGCAAGACCATTCTTTTGAAATTCAATACACATCTCAGGGTGGTGCTGGACAGTATTGGCCTACCTCTACTCCTCTGTCACCGCTTCGGTTACACTACTTGTCTAGTAGTATCTTTTATATCTGTTTTTCTTTTCCTTTTTTTTTACGTAACTGTTTTTGTGTGTATGTGTACCTGTCTGCATTTTTTTCTCATGAAAAGTTTCTTTCAAATTTTATTGTTAAAGCTTTGTTAAACTTGTTTTGCTTTGACAAGTCTCTCGTTGATTTTGTTTAAATGTTTTTCTTTTCTTTATTTCTTCTCTTCGTTTATCAATGAAATGAAATTATTGAACTATGTCTTTCTATTTAAAAACGATCAACAATACAAGATAAATAAATCGAGAAACTCTTCTTACATTTCTTTTTTTAATATCATTTCTATAAAACCAGTGGTCGAAAGAGACATTCATCGCTATGTCTCATAATAAATTTATTTAATTTTTGTACTTCTGTAAAATTTACAATTATTGCTAAATAACTTATTTACCAAGGAACCTAGCGTGTTATTATTATTATAAATATTGGTCATATGTTAATATAGAGTAAAACTTTGCTTAAAACCGAACACTACAGCATTTTTGTCATATAATTTAATGACAGGTATTGTTTTACTTTATTATTTGCTCATTGCCGCAAAAATTATGCGTGTTATCTCATTCCACTACGAATAAAACCAATCTGAAATTATTAAACAGGAGATAAATATTTATTTTTAAAAAGTTAAGAATTTAGGGTTATTTTCTGAACCATTTATATTGCGACTTTTTTCCGCTATTTTATTTGTATCAGCTTTTAGTTAAATTGGAAGTAATTAAACAGGTAACAATTACAACCGGTTAAATTGTTCAGCAGAAAATTTAATTAAAATAAATTTATTTTTTTGGATAGAAAACCCATCTATCCTGAACACCTGTTTTTAACAAACGTAGATACACATTTTTGTAAATATATTCATCTATTTTCATTCATTTATGATTTGTATATTGGTCAGCCAATTAAATGTTATTTCAATCCTGAACTTTTGAAACCTTAAACAAGAAAGTTATATTCAAAAAAAATAAAATTCTTCATTTTTATTGTAATTTTACTAAATTATTTATATGAAAAATCAAAAAATTAATAATTAAATTCAATCTCTGAAAAAATGACGCGGGAAAACGTCTGTTATTTGTAGTCTGTCAATAAGAAAATGTGCACAATTATTAAGCTGTTCTGTTATTGCATTTAATTTTACTTTTATTCGACATAAAAATGTAGTAAAGCTTATGTTTTAAAAATAAATAAACTAATTATAAACAAATTTATAAGTGCAGCGTAGTAAAATATGTGGAGCTGGGCCACATGGCCTGTTCATCGTTTCTGATATCTTGGATTTTTTATGTCTTCTCCGCCAATCCTTCAGAACGCAATATTTTATTTTAATTTGAAACTAGTATTTTTGTTGTACTCCCGGTTGTAGTATGGTTATCTCAATCATTTTCGTTTCTAAAATTAAATGACCGCTTAATGCTGTAGTTAAATATTAATTCTCACCCACTAACGATAACACTGATTGATGAACACTGAAGGCTATAGTAAAACGCGGACGCTTACCGATGCAATCTACTGTGCAACCCTAAAGTTGAATAGCAGAAAGAAATATTAGCATATATATATATTAGAAATTTATAGGTATAGAGAAGTGCTCATCAAAGAACGATTTGCATCGATAAAGTATTTTAATTTTGTTTTATTTGTAAGAAGCGTCTGGATTTACTTTAAATTCTTCTTGCGTTTCGTTTTGCTGATTTTCACATTATCAATTTCTTTATAATCTTCTTTCTTTCAGTTTTTATAATATTTAACCTTCAACCATGGCATAAAAAAAATCTGGTTCTTTAATGAAATGTTAGATCTAACAACAATTTTTTCTTAAATTATTTAAGCTTGCAACTCTTATAATAGCTTTTGAATCCTCAATTCAAAGACCGATTTTAAAAATTTAACTTTCTTTTCCTTATAAGGCTCTCTACTGCCCTATTATTTATTTATTCTTACCCGTGATTTTTTTATCCTATGTCCAATACCCTGAAGTTTTTTCCTGGGCGCACAACGAGGTTTCGTTATTAGCCCCCGGACATAAAATGACTAAAGTAAATAACAAAGAATTAACAATTAAAATCTACCTTAAAAATTAAAAGGATATAAAAGGCCTAAGCGGTATGTTAAGTGCGAAATAAAACCACAATAAAAACCCATATTAAAAATCTAACATTAAAAATATTGCCGTACATCTAACGGCAAAAATATATTACAGTTTTAATCAAATACTTGAGTCCAGATGCATAGGCATAATAAAATCGTAACACCTTAGAAAACAACGATACGTTGTTTCCTAAAATATTTCGGATGTTAGCCCCTAGTTTAAACTTCCAATACAGTGCGGCATAACATATTCCACAAGGATATGGTTTTCCGTTATTTAGCAGTTGCAGGGAACATAAATGGGTGTATCGGTCTGATTCATGAGGTGTCCATGATTAAGGTAAGTGTGCCCCATTCCCAATAAGAAAATAATAATAACCTTCTCTTGACGGTTATTCCTGCATGAGGAGCTCCACGGTGACATAGTGTTTTTAACTGAACGAAGTTTATTGCTGATAGTAGCATTCCAGTAATTTTGCTATACAGTACGAAAACGAACTCTTCAGAAAACAGGCACGGTCGTTCGATACAACGCAATTAATGGAAGGAGGCTGCAAACAGTCCTTTTGCAGCACGATCAGCGCGCTCATTGCGCGCTGATGGACTCTGAACAGATAACTACTTAGAATTTTTGGCTAAGTATATTTAAGACCTAGTTAATAGCATACATCTCCGTGACGAAAACACTGGCAATACTGGTAAGGCCAAACATGTACGTCTGATTGCAAACCACAAAAGCACAACCAACAAAATTATTGTGAGCAGAACCGTGTGTAAAAACTCTAGCATCTGGATTCATAATATATATAATTTTAAAGTAATTTTTGACAAGATAACCGGATTCGTGCATTTTTTTGATATCGACCATGAGTAAAACAATAATTAACGAGAGAAGGCCGCTGGCTGGGAAATAACGTTGAGTAACACGAGATACAGGAGATAATTGTATATTTTGAGATAAGAATAGCCGACTAGCTGATGGCTAGAAGAGCAATAAATCCTCTATCAATTCTCATATCGTTCTTCTATAGATTAAAAAGCTGGTTGTAAAGATTCATCGAAGAGGTGGGCCTTCCAAAAGCAGAAACATAAAAATTATTATTCTGCTGAAAGTGCAACGTTGAGGAAGTTATACATAGCTAAATATATGGCATATAATTACCATTTTTATAGAAATAGTAGATATTATGATAATTAACGAGCTGATGTGGACACTACATGATTTCCTAATACGCCTATTAAATTACATATACACATTCTTTTAAAATGAAAAGTACATAAAATTTTATGTTACTGTGTAAATATATATTTTGTAATTTGTGTAGTATGTTTTTGGTGTGTTGTATGTGTATGGAGTAAAAGGTTCAGCGGCTCAGTGCGTAGTGAAAAAAAGAAAATACCATAGGCTAAGTCCGTGGGGACTCCAACCTCCAAAGTCTTAAAGAGTAAGACTCCCCGTCGGGACCATTACTCTCGATTTTTTCCTTGATGATCTCGGTCGAGATCGAGTAGTGCAGATTCCTCATCACTACTTTGTTTACCCCTGTCGTCTTTTTGAGTGAATGTATTCTGAGAGTCAACCAACTAATCCTTGCGCAAGCACCAAATCGATAATTTTCTTGTAAGAATAAATATTATTTAAGATAGCACGTAGTTGCTTTGCATTTATCACCCTAATGCAGTGGTCACTCTTTGTCACTACTGTTTCCAGTAATTCATAGAGTCTCATAACATCCGTTATGTCGTATAATATTATTGTCGGGAATTTAACATAATTCTGCTGATAATTACCAATTATCACATCCTCAATCGGGAGGTTTTCGCATTTATTTGCAAGGGTGAAATCACTTATAGCATTCTTCAGACTTCTCGACCTTGGAGTACGAAGTACTGGTACTGTTTGCCACGGCATCGGGGTATTCTGAGAGTCAACGATCCCAGTGTCAGGCCCGCACTGAGATATTTCACCCTTATCGATTGTAAAATCTGTCTGCTATCAGTTTTCTGCGAGAAAGCTTTATGGAATCTCTATCCGATGGTAACAACGGACCTCGGATTTCTGTTGGACGAGAAATCAGCACCCACTGAGAAGACTCTGCTCCATCGTCTGGAACAGTTGATTGCTGCTCCATGATTGCACACGCCGGTACAAATTAAACTAACCCAATAGTTTTGAAAAACAGACTAAAAAAGAGTTCTAATAAACACTTAAAAATAATTCTACAATACAATTCCCGATAAATTCCTAATATATCAACCCATAAACGATACGGTATTTGTGCATTTACCGGTACGAATATTATCTTACTTAATAATTTTCTTATTTTTATGTATTTATTTATCTCAAGTAATAACAATGCGTAATAATAATACAGATAAAATAATTTTATTAAATTTTGTATATAATTTAAATATTTGACGTTAATTAGACGAGTTTAGCGAGCGAAGCGAGCGTAGGTTATATTTGGTTATGACAATCAAGGATCGTACGTATGTCAACTTAACCTAACCAAATAAAATCTATACTCACTTCGCTCGCTAACCTCGTCTAACTAACGTACAAATTATATACGACAGTAAGTTCATAGTTAATTCATAAAAATACATTATTTTTGCTTGAGATAAATAAAAATACATAATAATAAAAAAATTACGTAAAAAATATGCGTGCCGGTTAATCTACAAGTACCAGTGATGGTACTTGTAGATTAGTGATACACTCACAGTATCACAAAAATATGAACACTTCATAAACAATACCTCTTCCTTTAATAAATTGTTATTTAAAAAAAAAAACAGATACATAGGTTCTTTGTTTTCTTAAATCTGTAGTTAACCGATTAAACAAACTGCATTCATGTTCAAGGTAATTGATATATTGAAAATAAAAAACTAGTGAGAAATTAATATATGTGTTGTAAAATACTCAGGAACTGGGGTTTATTTGGCATTTTTTCCTGCAACAATCATACTTTTATTTCAATTAAAATTCTTACTTTTCTAATAAAACAGTAGGATAATATTGAATGGATATGTACAACTCCCCGAAATAAAAATATCTAAAAACTGTTAAATATTAACACTTAATTTTTTTTTTTAGGTATGTTTTAAAAAATATTTCTTCCCTTTTTAAGGTAAGTTTGAATATAATTCTTTGTATATAAAAATATATTTTGTAAATATTAAATTTTGGATAAACTTTATTCGCTCTTGTAGTACTTTAAAGCAGTAATTGGTAAATGGTCTCTCAGTAGCGAGATCAGTAATTTTTTTTAAAGTTATATTTAACGTAAGAATTGATTGTACGGGAATGTCCTATTGAATTTTATCCCAAGATTCATCTAAGAGTTGGGCTTGAAATGCCTTCCAAAAGCAGAAACATAAAAATGATTATCCTGCTGAAAGTGCAGCGTTGAAAAAGTTGTAGATAAGTGCTAATATGTATATATAAGTGTATACACTATTAAGTATATAAGTGCTTGTAATAAGTATATAAGGTATTTCAGGCAGGCAACAGAAGATCCAACAGGTTTGGGGGGGGGGGGGGCAACCTGCCGTGCCGGATTTTTAGTCGGTGGGTGGGGAGGCCTCCTTTGAGTTAAAGGACCCGCCCCTGGTCCGAGTATACTTAATTAGATGTCCGGCTCGGTGATCTAGAGATAAAAAAAAAGTGCTAAATACATGGCATATAATTATAATTTTTATAGAAATAATAGATAACACAATAATTAAAGAGCCGATGTGAACACCACATGTCTTCCTTGTACGCCTATTAAATTACATATACACATTTTTTTAAAATGAAAAGTACATCAAATTTTATTTCATTAATAACTTCTGATATTTTTATCATGTTTTGTTTTATTGTTATTATTGAATTATTATTATTATCATTAATTGTAAAGATTTTTTACAATCAGAGGTTAATAATTATTATTAATAAAACAGTATATTTAAATTTAAAAAAAAAAATGTAAAAAAAAAGAAATGAAGTCGCATTGAATCGATGTGCCTTCCCTTTATGAAGAATATATTTCATTAATTTCATTAATTAAAATTTTATTTGGCTATAACTCAGAAGCAATGAAAATAAGTACCATTTATTATATATGTTGTTGAAAAGCTTTCAATGAGAGCTTATTACAGCAGTTGAGAAAATTGAATATATTTATCAAATCGATTGCAATGAAAAGGGAAGTTCGCTAAACATATTTTAGAAACAGGACATAATTGTAACCCTAAAAATATATTAAAATATTAGAATACAATAATAATTTTAGAAAACTTTCATACATATTTGAATAATAATAAATTGATGAAGGAACAGGTTAGATTCGATAATGATATCCTTTATAAACAAATTATATAATAATTAATTATTAATAGGTTTGTAATATTTTATTTAATATTAACTTCATTTCATAGTAGTTGCAAACATCTTACGAACTAAACGTTACGGTCTTATTGACGTACAATTTAATTTTATTTCTTGGCGATTATGAACGTAAAAGTTTTAATTTAAATACAATTAAACATTTGAATTTGAATTAATATCTTTTGGGAAATTTCCGATAATGGAGTAATAGCACCAAAAGTATTCGGATATATATTTTTAAAATTGTTGGTTTGTGAAACTTTATTTTATACAATTATTTTTTTTGTTATGATGAATTTTCAAGTAACGGCTTCATCATAATATAAAAGAAATTAGTTTTAAAAGTAAAGTAGTTTTTACCATATGAAATTATTAATAGTTAACCTATTTAGTAGTTTTGTATTTAACATTAAAAATCACTCGTTTCTTAAATAGTGAATTAAGTCATTTTTGAACATAATTAGCTAAAAACGTAAATGGACCAAGTAAAGAAGCAAAGATTAATGTGTATTTTATTGTCATTTTATGATTTGTATACCTTTCCATTTCAGCTTTAGTAAAAAAGCAGCTAAAATATTTATTAGAATATTCTTGGTTTCTTTTATAATAAAAGAAAACTTTGTGGCGTACTAAAGATAGAAGTTTTTATGAGTCCCTTTAAGAATATTTTAAAATGTTCTTACTTTATTTAGTAAGTGAACGGAATGATTAGTGCCGATGTACCAGAAAGAAGTACTTTTAAGTTAAAAACAAAGTACCGACCGTAAGTGGCTAGCGTAGACGCTGAAGATAAGAGATGAAGTTTAGGAATTTTGCATGCCAGGGTGAAATTCTTTCCCTTTCCACGGACCGCTGTTATCTCCCACCGACAATCTTCACCCTTACTAGAATAAATACCTAGTTGCGGTGGTTGTCTGTTTTATTTATTTATTTAAGGTTTCAAACAGCTTACAACTCTCTATGTTGAAACACCTGCAACCTTACATGAAATATTAAGCACTTGAATAGCCCAGTTACATGCGAACTCTTAAAATGTAACGTTGTTACTTAGCTCTACCTCTTGTTTTAAGTAGGACCGTACATCTAATAAGGTTTAGCATTCAGTACGGTAAATTGTTATAGATAAATTAAATTTGGTTACTTGTGTGTAAGGTCTTTAGGTTGGACAGTGTAGGAATAAATAAAATCAAATCGTTTGCTATTTTGGTTTTGTATTTTGCAGCGATCATTTAAAATAATTTAAATTGAATAATAATGAAATTAATTTAAATATTAAATGGTAGTAGTTACTATAAAATAACTATTTTAACCTGTCAAGTTTGGTTATGTTCAGTGTACCTAACTATGCCGCTTAATTTATGTTATTAGAATATATTGATCAAATTCTGTTTATATCATTAGATTACGAAGTTATTTATGTTCGTTTAAATTATATTCTCCTTGAAAATATGCTCGATATGTAAAGGATACAAAGCGTACCTGGTATTATCATTTATATTTTAAATACAAGAAATTAGAACACAACCTTATTACAGTCAAGGAAAAATGACTAATGTAATAATTTGTGAAGTGGTTGTTTCTAAATTATCTATTTACTTGTTAATAGTTCAAATGTTCTTTTGGATTTCAAAAAGAAATCAATTAATGTGTGAATCAACTTAAATTAACTTAAATCTACTAAAATTACCAAGTTAGCTTAAATCAATTTATGCCTGAATTGAATGTGGTCTCGATTTCCAATTTTTGACTGTTGATCTATTTCTCTGTTCTCACGTATAGTTTTTACTGTTATCTTCACTCAGGTTTTATACCAGGAATGGTTTTCTACATTTTTAGAATAATCTAGATTTTGTAATCACAGTACGATGAAAGTTCCGTATTTTAGAAGTGTTTATTAATTATAAAAATTACCAGTAAAAATGTTTCAATTAATTTAAAACCAATTATTCTACTTGCCATTTCCGGATTAAAGTTTTCATGATTACGGCATCCAAATTTTTGAGTATTTAAAGTATTATGGATTCCCACGATATTTTCGTTGCTGAAAATGTTACAATATTTTTTTTTTTATTGAACTCTTATCGTAGTTTACTATCGGTTTCTTTTTATTTTACTGATGGATTTGTTTTCTAATCATTCTTCCATCTTAAATAGTGTGAAAAATCTTCACTTCTTTTATAACTTTCTTCTCGCTAGAACGGCTACTACTTATGTTTCTAAAATAACTACGTTTTCATTGGATGTTTACTAGTTTCTTTCAAATTTTACTGTAGTACTCGTAAAATACCCCTTTTTATTATTTTTTGTTTATTTTAAATTTTTGAATTTTCATCTGCTGATTTTTACTCTATATTTATTTGGCTTTTGAAAATTCGATTTTTCTTCTCCAAGTTTTTCATGGATATAAATAAATTGCAGATACTTTTATAAAATAGAAATAGTAAGTAATAGTAGTAGTAAAGTAGTAGTAGTAGTAGTAGAAGTAGTAGTAGTAGTAGTAATAGTAGAATAGCAGTAGTATGTTTGTTGGAGTCGTCTACTTATTGTGTAAATATCAGTTGTTTTTATTTTTATCTATTCATACGTAAGAGATTATTTAAATAAACTAATATAATTACTTAATTGATTAGTGATCATAACAATTTGTGTGTGTTTTATCGACCCATAATTTTGTTCTTGAATCTAAAACTTGAGTCGTATTTTACGAATAAAATTAGTGATTTCAATAACAATTTTTCGTAAAGTTTTTAAAACTAATTTCAACTATTTATTTAGTACTTTTTAGGGAATAAAATAAAATTTTTCCTGATAAACAAAATTATTATTTAAAATTATAGTTATATAATATATAAGAACATTTATACAAAGGTTATAAGTATAATTAAGTTGTATTTAGTGATTTGTGTATCTAATATTTGTGATTAAGTTCTATGATTGGAGAATAGAAGAATGATTAACCGTACAACTGAAAATATTGTCAAAAAATTAAAACAATTACATGAACTTGATTTTTAAATTACGTGAATATGTAACGAAAATTGTAGTTCACTTAGAGATAAAATCGATGGTTAAAACAAAATTGTTGCCTGCCATTTTCAGTCCACATTTCATATTTCATTCTGCATGGTATATTGTAACATTTCTTTAGGGAATTTTACATTGATTTACGGCGTTAACAATGAACCCATTAACGTTCACTTAAATCCATACATTTATTATGAAGTCAGTATTATTCATTTCCATTAGTAAATCACTTTATTATTATTGTTCACTAACAAATTTATGTATCACTCCAGTAAGCAGTAATGTACAGCCGTTGTGTAGTATGTACAAAAGTTTCTTACGCATCCAGTTATACCGTTCCAACACACATTTTCGATGTATACGATCATAATTCTTCTTTTAAGTTTATTCTCTTTGTTGGATGTTAATTTAATTTGCAGTTTATCAGCTGTTACACTGATAAGATGGCACGAAATAGACTAGAAACGAAATTAAATCTAAGCAGATTCACTCTAATAAAAGAATAAACCTATGAAACATTAACAGAAAAAAATCAATATTCTTTTTTGTAAAATTCTAATTCATCCAGATATCATTATCTATAACAGCACGTTATCAGCTTTATTTACAACCACCTGCCTTTTTACACAAAATGTTAATAATTTTGAGGAAGTTCTCATAATAAGTTTTTTTCAAAATTTACCAGCCCTGTCAATAGAGTTACTGGCTAAAATTTAACTTCTTACATAACTTATTGAATATGATTAGTCAAAGCTTCAAAGCTCGGTCTTAATTTACGTCAACTTATATTAAAACTCAATAACTTGCCGATAATAAATGTAATCATAATATTAATCTAATGATAAATGATTTTATAGTATTTCTTATATATATAAATACTATAATTATATAATAATTTATTATATATATATATTTAGTATCCGATCATTTGGTTAATCATAAACTTACACGATATGAATAAATGTTTTTATAAATTTAGCAAAGTTTATAGATACCAGTTAGGCCATTTACCATTTAACTAAAACGTTATACTCTTACGTTATAAACGTAAAAAACGTTATAAACGTTAAACTCTTATTATTATGAAATTGCTCATTGCCTATTGAGTACCGTTAATATGCATTTAATAACTATGTGTCTATTACTTTTGTAGGAATCTATACTCAAAAACTGATAATTTGAATGAAGTAATAGAAACTGTATGTTGCTAATATTCAAAAAAGTACAACAGAAGGATGAACTATTATTGAGTATATTTTTAACTGCGATAAGATTCTAGTTATTACATTTCTAATTATTGTTTTCATAGAGATTACTTACAAAATACACATACTTATAATTGATAAATTAGGACTTAAATATAGTAGTAACTTTTGAATATTTTTGGAAATTTTATATTGAATGAATAACTTGCATTATTTCGTAAAAAATTAATCTTTGTAATATTAAATCAGCGTTAGAATACAATCGGCCACGTCTAAATTATTTATACAAACTGGATGAAATAACTAACAGAAGTTATTATTACAAATCTAAATTTTTCTTACAAAACTTAATAACATCACCTGGAATATGTAAGAGTTATTGATTGAAGCATTCTGTTTGCTATTTAATTAACAGTGAAACTTGCAATTTAACTGTTGTAGTTCAATTCATTTAATAGATTAGTTATAACACCCCAATAACAATACGGTGCATTCTGTAAATTATATCACAATACGAATTCATTAAAATTACAGTTTTTTAAATTCAACATTGCACTGATTTTTAAAAATTTACAGTTTTGCCAAATTTTCAAAATTGAATAACAGTGTAACAAATTGTTACATTCGTAATATTTTCTATTAAACGATTTAATAATAAACTAATCTAATAAAAAAAGTCTAATAAACGATATTTAATAATATCGATTTAGTAGTACAAATCCGATTTATGTCCTTTAAAGTTCTTACACATGTCGATTTTCCGACCGCTACCCGCATAGTTAGTTGATTTGAATTGACTACAAATGAATTGTCACTGATTTGATTGTAGCCCTTACATATGGATCCGAATTTTCTTATTTGAATTGTATTGACTGTCCGGTCAAATATTGTTCTATTTCATTTCAATATTCAGACTGAACATGAAATTTGTAGTGATAACATATCGATTCATCTTTTGAAATTTTTTAGATGTGATTTAATGAACTGTTAATATGTTTCCAGTTTAGTTAAATGGATTTTTTTTTTAAGTAACTAAACATTTTCTAAAATATTTATTTTTAAAGACGTAAGCCAGATCAATTGCGAACAAAAATAAAATTAAACGTTACATATAATAAATTCTTTTTTAATTCTTTAAAAAATAATATTATAAATAAACTTGTAAATATATTTCTTTATAAACTATTATAAACAAAGTCCTATATGCTACCTTAAATAAGGAATGCAATACTTTAATTCATTGCAATTTGACAGTAATTTGTTTCTTTTTCAATTTTTCGCTGCTGTTATTGAAAACTGATCTCTGATACTAATAATTGCTTATTTTACCTTTCTTTTCAATGCCCAACATATAATATAAGAAAAAAGCAATGAAAATATTGTGAAAAGTAAAAGAAGATATTAATAAAAACTATCCAAATGTTATCCGGCCTTTATTTTAACAAAATAAAATTAAATCGCATTTTAGGAATAAAAAATTGAATTCTTTTGTAAAATAAAATGAAGATAAAATCTGATTCTCTGGAATCCAGAAACGGAGATTCAAAATAATGATTTCATAGAATATATACAATAAGTAAGATAGACTAATTGTAACGTTTATTTATTTTTATTAAATATCTATTCTTGGTATTTAATTTCAACAGATTTTGATTCTAGCATACTGAGCAACAAGATAATTGGCGCGTCAAATAGTAATGATATTCAATTACTAATGTTGTAAATATAAAGACGATAATGTCATCTTGTGTAACTTAGTTCAGCTGTTAAAAATAATAACGCTAATTTTTTAGTCGACTGTTAAATCATCATAGGCAAGTTTTTTTAAAACCGTTTTTTATTTGCTGATTCAGGGTCGATGTCTGAAGTAATATTAATGATGTAAATAATGCTGAATCGCTACGAAGGATTATGGTGGGGATAGTTGACTACTAACATTCGCAGAAGTATCTGAGGTTGTAATGATAGCAATAGGCTAAATTGGTATTGTAGCGGCGTTAGTTAGATGGAAGAGGATTGGATTTAGTCGGGTCGGTCCAATTTTAGATGGGGAGAAGACTATTTGGTGGTCTTTACTAATGACGTTCAAGCGCTAAAGTTTCTTGAAAGCACAAAGCCGAGTCGAGTTGGATATTTATTAAAAAAATGATGACACTCATTTAAAACTTGAATAAGAAGTTTTCACACAACTGAAGATAAAATAGCTGACAAAGTGTACACACACAAACACAATCACTTCTTCATTAGAGAACGGCGCCTTCTGATAAAACCCTCCATTAAATTAATTTACGAGAAAAAAGGAAAAAGTAGTTTATGAAGGAACATAAGGGCCAATTTTGTTTAAAAAACAACTGCGGCAGCTGTGGCAGGCACAACGGGCAAAAGTTCTCTCGCTTCAATTTACAAATAATAATGATGATCATTTAACGCGTTAATTAAAGAAATTTAATACCACAGTTTTGGATTATAATTAATTACTAGATTATTACTTTTTTAATAGTAAAGTCATTTGTATTAATTTGCCGATATAACTCAAAATTATTTTCTAAAACAAACTGTCATTAATCCTTTTTTTTAATTTCATTTTTCTTCTCATATCTATACTTAACTGGCCTTAGACAAAGAATGAACTAACTATCAAACATATTTAGATGGAAACCTTATCTTTGTTGTCGGTTTTAGAAAAATATAATCTACGTAAATATTTATTATTATTTTTTTTTAAATTAAATGCGTAGTGTTTCGTCAACGAAAAATAAGTAGTACAATACAATTAAGTGGAAAACGTCCTATGACTGAACTACTTAATGGAATGAACTATAAAATAATACATATTAGATAAAATAAGCAAAGAAAGGAAAAATAAATATTTACTAGCAGACCCGTCGCGGCTTCGCCCACGCTATATGGTTGAGTTTCCCGCCGCGGACGGGGGTTGTTTAGCCGGTTAGGGGTTTCTACCCTCTGGACGTTCTACGTTCGTTAAACTAATGTTTGTGAGAATAATAACAATAATAAAGCCTGTTCAGTTTATAAAAACCATCAGTTTATTGTAATTTCATCAGAGCAACAGGTTGGTCAGTACAGGCCTTAACTTTGAATGATCTAAGAATGTCCGTTCAAAACATCTCGATTCCCCCCCGAGGGGAGAAGAACCCACCTCGTAGCGTGTCCGGTCGCTACACCACCCCCTCCGTTCCTAGCCAGTAGTGGCTTTAACGGAGGACTTCTTCTCGCCCTCAAACTGATTTTGCCACATAGCTTTCAGTCTAGGCCCCGCTGAGATGCCACCGATGCAGATGCCCCGAGGGACATCTACATCGGTAAAAGTTCACCCCGAGATAGATTTACGTGTTTATGCCTTCAGAATGAAGACAACGGACACCTGCAGCTACCACGTCGCCCTCAAGAACTAAGCTAGGAAACCTAACCGCGGAAAGAAGACCCCGCGCCTAGATCCTACTATAAAGAGCCACTTTCTGAATGTCTCAGATCCGCACTAACAACCTCATTATAAACTTCCCACTAAAGTTTGTACATCGAAATTTAGACCTAGTTCCCTTAAGAACCCCGCTTAATACTCAAAATGAGTTAATATCTGACTCCGCTCCGGTCCGCCCGGGAGAGGAGATTTAACACCTACCCCCGCACAGGCCATCGCGGAGTCCCGCGTGACATTCACCATCCTTCGCAATTGCCGCCGAGACTCCCCTACGTACCGCCGGAGCGGCACCCAGAGAAGCCCCAACAACAGTGATTTCGGCTCAAAACGCCCTCGTCGGAGCGCAACCGCACCCGCCGGGCAAGAATAGTCCGGCCCACCGACAACGGCCGCAACTCCGCCGACAGCCTAATTCAATGCATACCACAATACTTCTAACCGAGGCACGCTGCCTAAGCGCCTACCTTCGGCCAGTCAACTGCCCAGGCGGTCCCTAGCCACCCAGGTTCCTAACACCTACTAAATTCCTTCGGCGGTCCTGCTCAGGGCGAGGAAGCGAAGGAAGCCAGCAACTATTTTCCATTCACTACGAGTCCTCCAGTTGACTCGTAGATCCAAAACTGAGTTTACTCTCTCGAGCTCCCTACTAACTCTGGTACGTTCAGCTTCGTACCGGGGACATATGTAGAGGACATGGTCCACAGTTTCATCGACCCTACAGTCCGGACAGAAGCCGGAATCAACCAACCTAAACTTAGCCAATTTGTCCCTAAATGCACCATGTCCTGAAAGGAACTGAGTGGTATGCCGATTGGGGGATACCCAGCTAATAGCTCGCAACTCCCTAACATCGGGGAATATACCATGCGTATAACGACCAGTTACAGAAGCAGTCCACCTATCTTGCCAAGAGTCAAAACCTTGGTCTTCGATCTCACGCATACGCCCAGTAGTAAGAAGGCCAGCCTTCTTAGCAACATACCGCTGGCTACGTTCCGTAGCCGAAATATCCGCAGGTTTGATGCCTGCAATCACAGTTACCGCCTCTCGCGAGACAGTCCTGTAACCACCGACAACCGCTAACAAAAGAAGACGCTGGGCCCGTAATAGAATGTCCCTATAACATTGGTACCGCAAACGATGAGCCCAGACGGGCGCAGCGTACAACATAATGGCCTCACAGACGCCTTTATAAAGAATCCGCATGGTACGGAAATTCAACCCCCAATCAGGATTGACCACTCTTCGGACTCCGAAGAAAGCATCAACTGCCTTCTTCGCCACATACTGGAGGTGCTCCTTGAAGAGAAGCCTCTCATCAAGGATAACACCCAGATACTTTTGAAGGGTGACATACCTAATTGACCGACCGTTCATCACAACCCGCGGATGGCGAGTTGCAGCTAAACGGCCCTTCAGAAACATCATAGTGGTTTTCTCCGCACTGAAAACCATCTTATGCTGAAGACTCCACAACCGCAAAACCCTACATGCCTGTGCCGCTCTAAGCTCTATCTCAGCACGCGAATTACCCTCAACCAGCAGCAGCCCATCGTCAGCATAAGCCACGACACGACAGCCACCAGGCAAGCGCAACCGCATGAGAGAATCGAACTCGATGGTCCAGACGAGTGGACCTAATACACTGCCCTGCGGACATCCTTTAGACAGGGTCTTTCCTACTTCCGAACTGCCGTCACGAAGGACGACAGCTCTGTCGCTGAAATAGCTCGAGAGAGTACTAATTTCTTCCTGCGTGCAACCACGCTTCTGCAATTGAAACAAGGCAGAGGGCCACCACAAGTTATTAAATGCCCCGGATATGTCCAAAAAGACACCGAGTACATACTTGCACTCGCTGTCCGAAGCCAGATTCAGGACCCTAATAATCGCATCCTCTGTGCTTTTACCGGGTCTAAAGCCATACTGGTCGTCCATCAGCATGCGATTCGAAGTGAGCCTACTATTGATGCGGAGGTAAAGAACCTTCTCGAAAACTTTTCCAACAACTGGTAAGAGCGTCAGAGGACGGTAAGAAGAAGTAACGGTGGGATCCTTGTCGCCACCCTTGAATAACAACTTTAAAACACCTCGCTTCCAACAAGCCGGGAAATGTCCGGCAAACAAACACCTATTGAATACCCTAGTCAATGGGCCAAGAATTACGGGCAGGGTGCGAACAAGAAGCTCCACCGTGATACCATCATATCCGGGGGCTTTGTTCCTAGCAAGGCTGCAGATTACCTGGCGGACTTCCGCCTCGGTAATCTCCGTAGACACAGAATCTGTAGCGAAACTAACAACCGCCGCTCGAACTCTCCGGTGATACGAGGTCTCACCAACCTCGGTATCATCGGGGAGCAGATCGTCCATCAGAAGAGATAGAACCCGATCCTTCTCAACAACAACGCCGTCCTGGGTCGAGAGAGCCGACAGAAGACTGTCCTTTTTCCGCTTGTGACCAAGTACTCGATAAACAACACCCCAAGGGTCTTTATTCCCCTGCTCTTGGACAAAAGAGCGCCAGGAATCTCTTTTAGAAGTCCTAATTCTATGAAAATACTCGTTCCTTTTCTGACGGTACTCCGCAAACAAGGCCTCGCGCCGGTCAGGATCACGCGCACGCTGTGCGGCTCTCCTGAGTCGGCCCACGGTCCGTTTTACCGCAGTCAAGTCCCGAGACCACCAACCAGCTATTCTCTCTCGACCCGTACTTCGGGGGATTGAGAGTTCTGCGGCCTCGACCACCGCAGAAGAGAAATCCTCTGCCAGGTTATCTAATGGGACCTCGTCCAGGGTACGAGTGAATACCCGCATCCTGGCCGCAAGAATGTTAGAAAACTGGGGCCAATCCGCCCGCCTGTGCAGGAAGCGCCCCTGCTGAACAGGGACGTCCGCCCTATAGACATCGCGCAGCCCACCTATCCACTCAAAGACAATGAGCCGATGATCGCTTTCGCAATCATCGACTACAGACCAGTTCTGAATCCTGCCTGGGATATCCTTGCCTATGGTAACATCAATGTTGGTACCAAGGAAGGCCCTCCGCAATCCCACAGCGCCGGCGAACGTTGCCGACTCGCCGGCGATGTTAAAAACCTCTAATCGATGCTGCGCGATGAAGCCTTCCAGCAACTCTCCGCCGTCGTCTGTGATCCCACTGTGCCAAAGAAGCGATTTGGCATTCGCATCAACACCTATAAGAATAGGACGACCCGCTACCAGCCTGATAATTCTATCCCATCTTTCCAAATGTAATTCAGTGGGATCTCTGTACTGAAAGTACGAACTAACCACAACAAGGTCGAAACCATCCACAGCAAGCTTAACAACGACATGATGCGTGTCAGAGGCCTGCCGTATGAAAACACTATCTATAGACTTCCTGCACAGAACAGCGGATTTACTTTCGCCAACGTGGAACTTATTCCAGCCTGAAAAACCTGGCAGATCACCCTTGACAACATACGGGTGCTGAAGAAGCAAGACATCGAGGCTCCGGTTTTCAACGACGTTCCCTAACTCTACTTGGACTGCATAGGCACCCTGGGCATTGAGTTGACCGAACCTAACCATCGAGCGAGTTGAAGTAGACCTCAACCGCTCTTAAATAACTACCACACTCCTTACTGTTGATGGAGTGCCTATGATTTCTGCGCAACCTCTTACAGTTAACGCAGACCGGAGCCTCCTTCTTTTGCGGGCAGTCCTCACGCTTGTGGCCCTCTTCACCACAATGCGCGCAGACCGACGCATATCGACAAAACTTGGCCCTGTGGCCAAACCTACAACACTTGAAGCACCTCTGCACATCAAGGTATTCCTTGACGCGGCAAGAGGCAAAATCAACGTAGACCCTACCCTCGGACAAAAACTTCTGGTGGAGACCAGCACCAAGCTCAAACACTCCGTGATACCGAGAGGCATCACGCTTTCCGGTCTTGAAGACCAACCTACACTGCTCTTTGAACGCAGCCGCATCCAAATCAGTGTTCTGCTCTCGAATGAGAGACAGAACCTCCTCATCGGAGAGACTCCGCTCGATGTCATAAATTATGACCCGGGGCTTCCTCATTCGCTTGGGGTCCACCTTGACCTCAAGCTTCTGCACCGCAGGAGAGTCCTTGATGACCTGGACTGTCTCCTTATTGCCAGCAACGACGACTAAACCCTTGCTGGTCTCCCTAATGTCACGAATCCTAAGGCGATTCCGGTCACCACGAAGGGCTTCGCGGAAATCGCGCTTCAACTCCTGACTTGTGGCTTTAGACCCCTCCGCCTTGTTTACGAAGATAACCTCGGGCTTTTTCACTGCCTTGCTGGCCTCTCGCTTGGTCTTCAGAACCTCGGCGTAGCGCCTGGGCTGCACCGGGGCCTGGACAACCACCTTGGGAGTCTTGACCTCTTTGGGTTTAGAGGCCAAGACCTCGAAACCCTCACTTACCGCCTCGAAAGCTTCCCTCAGCTTGCCTAGCCGAGGGAGGACCTGCTTCCTCACCGCCGAACTGAACCCGCCCGGAAGTGAGAAGAAATCTACTAGGTAGTCAAGGTCCTCCTTGACTACCTTCGACAACGGGGCAGAACTGCCAGGTCTGCCCTTGGAACTACGAAAAGCCTCAACTACAGGGGAGGGCCGCACCTGGGTGGGTGCCCCTGTGTCCATCGCCTCACTTACCTCGTCCTCGGAGGAGCTCGTTGATGGCACCGGCGCAGGCTTTCTCTTCCGCCTGGACTTCTTTACAACTTGGAACTCCGACATGGCCGAAGTTTCCCTAGCTGAACTAACTGAATAATCTCGCTGTCTCCTATTTACTAAACTGGGCAAGCCCACGATGTGACGACTGTCCGCAGCGAGCCACGGACAGCTGGGGACCTTCTTTATTCCCCTGTCACGCTTTATACCTTTTAGCCGCTTCTGGATCGGTTGAGTGCAATACTGAAATCGTACGGCCCAAAACCACGGACAACGGCCCTCGCTCTGAAAAGAGCGCAAGCAGGACTAGGGAAATATTCCCTTGCTTGTTACGGGGACTTATGACCAGAAGTCGTTGCCACCTTTCAGCCCCGATGAGGCAGGTACACGTCGATAAAACTACTCCAGTTACTTTCCGAGGAAAGTGGATGATGAGCCTTAAATGGAAAGTACTTACTGCGATCGCAATTTCTCTATTCAGCAAGACTGAAACCACTGGAAGGTCCACACTCGACCAGCAGCCAAAAATACCAAATAGCAATCTAACCACAGCACTCTGGACGTACTCAAGGAGACCAGAGTATCCGTTCAAAACAGTCGAACTCCTCTTAAAAATATGAGGTATAATATGGCCACATTTCTAACGGGTAAAAAAGTACCTTCCCCGGTTTTTACCATTAGCCGACAAACACCACTAGGAAGTGACCGTAATTCGTTTCCCTTTTCTTTTTTTTTAATTACTTTATTTTATGTTTTTTAGCCAAGTAACCGGAGGCAGATGTAGCCAGTCGCGTTACATACAGAAACAGTGTCTGTATTGGTTGAACCGCAGCGCCTTAAACCGTCCTATTCCTTAAAAGATTGGAATTAAAAAAAAAAAACAACCTTTAATGGTTTTTAGATATTTATCTAAAGAATATGGGCAAGATGCAGTCTAGTGATTTTGTCGTTTAGTTCAGTTGGAAATACGGAAAATTTCTAAGAATTGTTCAACTTTTTTTACCTTTATTCACTCTTTTCACGGTTGAATTTCGAAATATCTAGAAATTATTTTTTTAGATATTTAAATTAAAATTACACACACCAAAAATGAAGTTATAACTTCATTTGTTACAGGGAATAAAGAAAGAGCCGGCTTTCATCAAAAAGTTGAAATCAATTTTACCCTTTAAACACGGAATTTAAAAAAAATATAGAAATTAGATATTTTAAGATTCCCATGGAGACATACCAAAAATCAAGTTGATAATTTGATTTGTTACCGAGAAATAAAAAAAACTAAATTAGTAAATTTCACTCCTACTCAAGTTTATCCCTTTAAATTAGGAATTCCAAAATATCTTTTCTTAATGTGCACTTATACCGTAAGATGATATGACAACTATAATAAATCTATCACAGATAGATTTCGTAACAATGAAGCTGAAATTCAGAAACCTGATAATTTCGCCAAAAAAGAAGAGTGGATACAAACAAGGATTTGGTTTGGATATGAAAATTTAAAATTAAAGTGACTGATAGCTGATATATATATATATATATATATATATATATATATATATATATATATATTTCTGTCGATTAGGAAAATAGATATGACTTAACATAACAAATCAAGAATGAAATTATATATATTATGTCTTATGAGAATAGGACATACGAGTATAAGCTACGAATTGTATTTTAGTTAAATTATAAACAAAGTTGGTAAATTTTAGTTATACGTGAAATAAAAAAAATAGTTTAACTCTAACTGATGGAATGAAGAACTGCACCAACATGATACTAACAGAAATTTTTCTGAATGAACGTTCTGATTGCTTTTGCCAGAACTTATTACGGTTTTGTTACTTAATAGATATTTTGTTATTTACTGAGTATTTGAAATGTAATACCCGATAATATTAACTGAGTTTTTGTACCTCAATTTTGTAGCAACGTTTTCTTTTTTCTTTGTTTTCAAATTTTTCATTATTTTCTTTAATCTTTTCTTTTTTTAAAGAAACTTAAGTACTATTATAAAACGCTGATCGTAGTAGATTACCATCATAGCATAAAGATCTCACTAAATTGTGTATCTCCACAGTGTCTTAAAAATGAGCGTCAACACAAACAAAAATAAGATTATTGTTGTCCATCTCGTAAGAATGAATACCAGGCTTAAACACATCCATAATTTCAGGCTAAAGAATTCATTCTCTTAACGAAGAATATTAATAATGAATAAAATACAAAAGCATAAACAGATGAAAAATGATAACTATACTGAACTATTAATTCGTTATGTTAAATTAAAAAATGAAACTAGTTGCTGGTAACACAGTGAAAAGTAGGTGATTGTTCCCTTGATTTACGCGGTTAACTCATCCCTTAAAATTTTTGCGTAAATTAAAACTGTTTTTTTATACAGTACAGTACCGTAGTACTGTACAGTATCGTATCTATCTATACGTGTACATATTTATTAGGCCAAATTTATAATTCTTTTTGTAGGTAGAAGACAGAATTTTTAAACAATTTGGCTAAACGTGCTTTAATTAATAGAATATAAATCGAATCCAGTACACGTATGTAGTAAAGGTATGTAAGCCTAAATACAATGAGGAATATTTAAAAAAAGAAGTAATTTAGTTCTAGGGTTTCTTAAAAAATTGTCCAGTTTACGCTGCTTTACTGACAGTTGCAACTGCTCTAACACCATCATGTAGTATTTCCTATCACTTAACAGTCAATTTACTACTTTTGTACTTCGTTCTCGATCAAAATTATTTTCAATTACGTGATCACAAAATTTTTCGATGTATTCTAACGCCTCCTGCAATCCTTTTTTGTTAACTTTGGCTGAGAAAGGGGAGAATGAGGTTGAAGGTTCACCGTTCACCACTGTCGATTTTTGACGACCTTGATTAAAATATGTCTTTGCTATTCGAATTGTCACCTAGCTGTTTATTTGGTGACTCGACTAGTGCTAATAAATTTTTCGTTTTGTAAAAGTTGTCTCCTTCCACAAGTTCATTTATATCTTCAGCGTCGACTTCGAACTCTGCACTGCAGGTGAGTTGCATAACTTCATTTTTAATAGTACCTGTTGTTATTCCTTGTCCGTTATCATCGATTGCAGTTAGATCTTGATACAGCTTGTATTGTAGTCTACAAAGCGTACTCTCTTTGATTTATTTCCAAGCTTTACCGACATTGCGTACAGCATAAAGGATTTTATATTTTTCTCAGAACTTTTGGAAATCACAGATCGCATTGTTTCAATTGTTAGTCGCAAAAAACCACCTAAGAAAATTTTTTTTTTAAGATATTAAACAATGAATGCGACTATCAATCCTTTAGCTCATGGCTTTGTCATTGATGTCTTATTTGCAGGCAAACAAACGACTCTTACATGTGAATTAATTGCTTCCAATTCCTCGGAGCTTGGATGTCCAGGAGGGTTACGAATAGTAGATCGGCTTTGTGTGTGATATTATTTCTTGTGCAAAAATCTTTGAGTTGCAGGCTAAAACAGTTCTTAAAACGGTCAGAAAAAATGCGCCTCGTTACCCATGCTTTTTGGTTGGATGTCCAACACACGGGAAGAGTTTGTTAATTTCTTTAAAAGAATGGGGATTTTCTGAGTGATATACGAGCAACGGTTTTAATCTACAGTTCTCCTTCGCGTTTCCTCCAAGTAAACGTGTAAATCGATCTTTAGATACTTTAAAACCGGGCATATGGCGTTCTTCTTTTGCGATAAAAGTACATTTAAACGTCTTTTAAAAAAAAATCGCCGTTTCGTCAACATTAAATACTTGCTGTGACGTGTATCCTCCTTCTTTCATGATAATTTAGGTCTTAATAGTTCATGAAAACTTAACGCTCTTTTACGAATAATAATAGTTGTCACGGGAATACGACTTTGAGTACAATCTTCTATGAAAATATTCAATCTATGAAAAAGACATTCGTGAAGCCTGAAGAGGAACAGAATTTTTTCCAGCGATCATAACTGTATCCTTATTTATAATTATTGAACGAACTGTTGGCCAAGATGATTTGCGATATGAGTGATACGTAAACCATCATCACAATCACCTCCAACTTTCACCACCTTCATATCACCTCCAAATTTCAACTTTCATGTTTTTTTATCACTTCCAACTTTGTCTCAAGAGCGATAGTTTACCTTTTCTTTCCCATACATTTAAGGTCAGATATAGTGAAAAACACGTAGCATATAAAATAAAAAGGTAATATGTAAATAATTTTCAATAAAATCCTAAAATATCTCATACTATAAATTACAAATATTGTACCTACTGTAGCCTCTGTATCATCGGTTACTGCCAAATTCTCGGAAAGTGCAGGCCAAAGAAGAACGAAGAGGTCATCGGAAGGAGAAGAAGAAGAAGATGAAGAAGATAGAAGACCGTCTAAGCGACCCAACGTCCCAGACGGGAGTCTGGGAATGAGCCCAGCAGAGATGCGTATTGAAGGGTAGCCAACAAAGAAGCGGATGAAGAGCTTCTACTTAACCTTTTCCTACATAACTTACAATTAAATCTAATTAAATCAGCAATTGCGACTTCCTCCGGAGAAGCGGGCGCATTGCTCTTTAACCAATGCCCTCCTGTGGCGTGTTCCTGCTAGCTAATAAAGCTTTAGCACCGAAAGGACTTCAGTGGACGGACTGAAGGGGAATCACGACGGGAGCACGCGTTTTAAAAAGCCTAGCCTCCTGCGGACTGACCCAGAATTGGGTGTGATGACGCTGGAATTGAACTGACACGGAACGCTATACGAAATCCGTCCATACAATTAAAAGAAACCTTTAATATCATACCCGTCATTAAAATAAACCCATAAACACGCCCGAATAATAGATAGATACAGCAGCATGGGACATCGTCCAGGCTCTGCGTTTTCGAAGGGAGAAATGAAACTCCCGCCATCTTTGCGTTCCGTTCCGTTCTGTTCCTCTGTATCACGCTTTGAATACGACCCGATCAGAATTATATTGCACAGTAATATAACGTAAGACAGAATAACTCAATACGACATATTCTCTGAAAAGCTGATGGCTGACTGACTGTGATCTCTAAAATGTTTATAATCAAAAAAATTTGGTATTACCAATCTAACACGCTTCAATATTATAATATTGAAAGCGAAAACCTATTTAATTGTTTATTGCATTACATGTGTTTTGTTTACCGAAAAACCTTTTAAAAATTCTTTCGGGAATATTATTTTATACTTTATGTACAGTAATTTTAATTCAAAACCAGACCCGCGTTAAGTCTAGGAATAGTGTTATAAAATCAATCGTGCAAATTCAAAATCACGTAAATCAAATCCCATTAAATCAAGGGATTACTGTACTAAAAAAACTTCAATTTTTAGTTTAAATTTATAATTATTATTTTCTAAATTATCACATTTTTAAGATTAAAATATATTTTTTAACAAGAAAGGCTGAAGACATAGTTATTTAGTCGCAAAATTTACTTAAATATCTTAGAAAAGTAATTGATTATACAGAATGCGGTTATTTAGTGGTTAAAGTTAGAATCTCAAACCGTTAAAAGATCTTAGGTCATTCCCAAGCGAGTTTTCTGGAGAAAAATACAATTTCTTCCTCCATTTTTCACAACTTTTGGTTTTGTTTAAGTATTATAAATACCACAATCCAGAAAAAAATATATAGTAATCTAAAATCATTTGATTTTAAATATTATATATTGTTTCTACTTTTATTCTTTTATTGTAAGTTTTGTACTTAACATCAAAAGTGAAGATCATTTTTATGAATATTTCCACTCTTTTTTAATTATATAAGATTGAAAGAAATAGATATACAAATATATTGATATACAAATATATTGATTTTAATTCCCTATAATGAATAAAAACGAGAAAAGCAACTACAAAGTTACAAATAAGGTTAGACGTGGGTGAAATATATCTTTTGTTTCCCTTGTTTTCCCCAAGTCTTCCACGTTAAAATCAATTTTTTTTTTTTTGAGTCATCAGCCATTTAATTCGCTTTTCATTCCTTTTTGTTTTAAGCTAATAACTTCGACTTAACATTACTACATCCTACCATCCTTGTTAATAAAATCTCAATCTTTCTTAACAGTTTTAACCCTCTTCACAAGACTGTATTAACAAATAATTAAACCTAGATGTTTTAGCATACAACATACGAGCCTAGTTCGTTTCTTTAAAGGATTTATCTCCTGTTTGTTAGAAAACCTTTCTATTTGTATTTTATTAATCTATCTAATTTTCAATACTCCCCCCGTAAGATTAAATTTCAGAGACCTTAATTTTATTTTCTACTTTTCGTACATATGTGCTACACCTCACCAAATATTTTTAAAACAATAATCTTCTGATTGTTTAATCTGTATTTAGTTAAAGCAAACTTTGTGAATATATAAGCGGAAAATCCTGGATCCTAGTCTGATTTTCATTTTTTCCTTTGTTCAAACCGCATTTCTAATTCTACTTCCTAAATAGCAAACTTAACTCATTCCCGTATTTTTATGCTCACCTATAAGAGAAATATTAATAAATCAACTGAAAGAAAAAATAAGGAATGAATTACAATCATTCAATCCTTTAACGAAAGCGGGAATAGTTTATACTGGGAACATTATAGTACAATGAAAACATAAAATACTACACGCGTATTCGTTGCTACGAGAGAGGAACATTTCCTTAATTTAAAACAAATTCCTAAAAAAACTAAAAACATTGCGATAAAATTGAAGTAGAAGAACTCAGTGAGCAGATGTTATCGTGTATCCCATTTACGTTTACCAGTAAATAACAAAATACGCATTAATTAAGAAATCTATATTAGAATCTTCAAAAGCAACCAAAAATATCAAGCAGAAAAGACTGCTACGTACATATAGTTCTTTATTCCATCAATCTGTAGACTTGATGGAATAAAGTTGATGTCTGTAGTCTTAATTTAATATTTAATAAAATTATCTTATTTTGTTTTTAATTTATATGTAATAAAATTTATGGCTTATATGTCTTTTTTCATAAGACAACTGTACAAGATTTTTCTTAATTTGTTCTTCGGATATCAAACTAAAAATTTAGAGCTACTTTCAATTAAATATGCCTTAATAGGTAATCATTATAAGGTAGTACAAAATACATATTAGACTTTTAAAAGAAATACAACTAAAATCCAAAAATATTATTGGAGTACATCCTTCAAATGATTTTGACTAAAACTATGAGGTATTTGTAGAAATATATGTTGAAATGTGGCGGGTATATGTTTTTATATAAAAGTCTGATTGTTCAAGATTGTTTTGGATATTTAAACTGTTATTTGAACTTCGTTTATAAATATTTATATTTTGATATCTTAAAATATTATATTATGTTTTGAATTCTTAAAATTTAAATTAAATATTATCTTAATTATTGTCAGAAATTTTAAGTTATTAATTTATAAATTATTTTAATTTACGATAAGTATTACGTGTACAAAACAGATCATTTGATTTGTTTTTTACAACGTGCCATTTTAATCAATAAGAACAATAAATTTACATGACACCCACATTTTTATATTTTGCCTGCACCCAAATCGTTTCTACTGAATTGGTTGAAGTGACAGTTCATCCACGCCGTAGAAGTAAGCTTATTCGCTTTATTCAAAGGAATTACTGTGGTTGTTTTTCTAGTATACTATAAATTACTCTCAATAATAATACTGTGCTAGTACATTCAGATACAATAAATTAAAAAAAAAATTCACTGTCATTAGTTGTAAATGAATTTGACCTGAAAAAATTCAGTGTTAAATGCAATATTTAACTGCATTAATAAAGATAATATAAACAGAAAAACGATGAATACTGACGTATTGAACTGAACACAAGTCACGCAAAGACATTATTTATTATTAAAGCATTCTCTGTTTATTGTTATTAAATTTTTTCGTGATTTAGTAATATTCAAAAAAACATAAAAATAAACTGAAAAAGAAGATGTAAGAAGTGAATACATATAAAAAAAAAAAAAAAAATCTTATCACTTACCCTACTTGTGAGAGCTTACTTCCTGTTTTTTTTTTGTTCTGAGAAAAAAAAATTCTGAGAAGTGGCAGCAGCAAATTATCGTTCGTTAATCTGTTAAGTATTCTAATAACTAGCAGAAAAAACAGATTAATCTGTTTATTGCGATTTAGACGTAATTGTTGGTAGAATATCCTTTTACGTATGTGTCAAAAATAGCTTAAAAATATTAGGTGAATTTAGAGAAGTAGCCTTACTCGATAAGACAGGTCAGTCACCAGATTTCATCAAGAATATAAGACCTGATATCGCATCATATCTGGATTTGCAAGACCTGACATCGACATCATACATTTAGCGTAGTTGTGATCTACACTTACTGAACCCAAAATGGTGAAGAATCATATCCATGGAGGATATGATTATATGGAGTAGAATAAAAAAAAATATCTCATTTAGAGGTTGTGGCTCCCATCTATATAGGTGATATCTTTCCGCTACGAACGAATTTTTGCATTATTTTCCGTAATATGAGGTACATAATGTAAT
Source organism: Lycorma delicatula (assembly GCF_047948215.1). Lineage (NCBI taxonomy): Eukaryota > Metazoa > Arthropoda > Insecta > Hemiptera > Fulgoridae > Lycorma > Lycorma delicatula. Next base: position 209,816,944 of record NC_134455.1, on the reverse strand, counting down.
ATGTAATAATAATTGTGTATTATACAATATATACATAATAATTATGTATGTATACATAATGTAATAATAACATATATTATGTGTACATTATTAGTGATAAACGATTACATATAGAGCAGCTGAAGTAATGTTGCAGTAGAAATTGTTTTTTTTCTTCTAGAGTTAAAGAGTCACCTATTGAACATGCTCATGTTTTTTTTTTTTTAAAGTACCAGTCCGCTAACCTTTAGAATCGTATTATGTGTGAAAGTATCTATCTAAATTAAAAATCAATAAGATATATCTCCCAACGGAAGATAAATTTTAATATTAATGAGTCTACACCATTGATGTTGCAAAACTTGACTCATAATGTCTGTTTCTCCTTGCTTCTATTACACACAGATTATATATGCGAGACTTGGAAGTAATAATGTGTTTGGAAATTGTTTTCTAATGAGTAACTAGAAGCCTTTTTTTCACATTGGATTGGAATACTTAATATAATTCAATTTGTTTAGGGCCGTATAGAAACTATTTTAATAAAGGAATAAAGACGCCTACAGTAACATTCAATGTTGTAAGGTAGTTACACAAGAAATCTTAACTCTCAGTAAGGAGAACATATAAGGTGTACGGTGGTTATCATATCAAAAGGATAAAATTCAGCATGAGACTAACAGGATATTGTTCAAATCTTAAAATCATAACCCGTTAAAATTATAGATCCATGAAAATAGATAAATAAGTTTTTAGTATTGGCCTGTTCTGTTCTCAAAATAAAAGTAAGAATCCTAGAATTACTCGTTGATTTTTACACTTGTATATTGTAGAAAGCAACTTTGCAGGCCTTAGCTGAAAAGATCTGAGGGTGTTTTTTTTTAAAATCAAACATAAGCTACTTTGTAGCCGAAGCAAAGGCTTGTCAGACCTATACGATTTATGGTAGATTCACTTGACAACATTGATCGTAATTGGGGATGGCGGTTGGAGTACCCAGCCATATTGAAATCTGAGTTGAGTGAAGGGTCAATGAATACTAGATATTTGCATAGTAGTTACTATCTGAGGCCTATTCTTCTTTATTATTTTCCGTTGGAAGAGTGGAAAATTTTTATAGGTACCATGTAGTTTTGATACCCATGGCAGCGTGAGAGTCCCTCTTGCGGACCTACCCACTGTAACCTCTCCTCCTCTACAACATGGGATGCTGAGCCCTCCTTAGAGTAGTGTTACAGCAGACTATGTGTTTATTCACAACTCCACTGTTGGACTCACACCTCAAACCAATCGGGGTCCTGTGGATTTTTTTAATAACCTAACATAATTTATTTTTTGCACCAAGCTTAGGATCGAACCTGCTCAATATGAAAACATTCCTAAGGGAGAATCAGAAGGAATTATTCCCCCAGAACATTTTCCGCCATCTTTGTTCGGATGATCTTAACTAACATTTTGGGTATAAAATGGGGAATTCTCTCTAGCATGCTTCCCTATACTGCAGGAATCGATTGCAGAATACTGTATTTTCTGCGGCATCTTGCTCTCACAATCTCATTCTGCGGAGGGTATAAGCATCCGAGCGCACAGGTATGCCTTAAAATGTGCCTTTAAAATATCTGGGTCAACTCGTTCCCCAGTACCCCGTATTTTAAGCACAACTATCTCTGAAGCTCAGGGTTCAATCTGTAGGTCCGTCTGCCTTTCATCAACTGATTCTATTTCTCTTACTACCTGTTGATTAGTGATGCCTCCACATCCGCCTTTTGTTTTTCTCTGTATATCTCTTCCAAACGAGCAGATCCAGAGACACAAGTCCGGCTATTACGCTGGCGGCATTGCCCGAGATGGTTCTACATACAGCATTCTCAAGCATACCGAAGGGAGACAGCTCTGTGCATCCGGCTAAGAATTGCAAGGGCTCCTTTCATCTCCAACGCGACGGACCAGACCGATAGTTTGTATAATATTTGCAAGAGCAATACTTGAGTTGAGGATTCTTCGTTTCGATATGCGGGAACTATAGAGTTGGTCATTATCCGACCGAATGTAGTAGCCATTTTTTAACCGACAGTTCTGGTTAAATATATTTTTATGTAGGTTGTTAACGTACTGATTACTCTATTTGCAAACATATTTTCTTAGTGCTTCAACATAAATTGCGAGACTATTTTTTTCATTAAGTTTAAGGATACTCTTCTTCAAAAATCCTAACAAATATTTTTAAACAAAATGACAATCGAGGAGAAAGTTAAGAAAATATTAAAGATTAGGTTTACCGAATTAAACTTTGGCGAGGATTCAGAAATATTTATGATGTTCTGAAGGTTAGTCAGATAGCAGTGATCGTGAATCAGTTGATTATTTAAAGGATTCAGCTTTTTATTGGTTTTTGAAGGCGATAAACAAATGGCTTCTTAGAGATAAATACTCAGTTTAATCGGATTCATGTGACTCAAATGACATTAAATTCTAAGATTCTAACAATTATTTACATACATGATGGATGATTTTTTTTCACGGGCCGGGGAAAGGCAAATTTACATGTTATCCAGAAAATTCAAAAATTGCTAATATCAGAACACTAGCTTGTAATGTTGTGTGAGGTTTACCTAGATTAACGACCTTTGTAAAAACATAACTTCGAGAAAAGCATTCGCTAAAAGCAATAATATTTGGAAATTGTTATTTTTTGAATTACGTTAAATTACACCTTTAAACTACAATTACTTGTACTACAATATCTTTCAAATGATAACTTTTAACGTACATGGATTGATTATATTTGATTATTACAATTCTGAATTTTTATTTCAATTTGAGTTTTTAAATATCTGTTAGACATCCCATTATTTTGCGTTATCGTGCGTTAATACGTGCCAAAATGTTCTGTAAATACCGTAGAAAAAGGCGTAGCCCTGCGAGAGAAATGAGACTCAGGTACGGTAATTACTGGGTTGTGTGCGGGATATAGGGTATGTGTGGGGAAAAGTGTTTTGTTGTTTTAAATGGCAACAGCGTTGTTTTGTTATCGACATCTCTTCCATTATCTTGCTCCATTTCATAATTGAATTATCTTCTTTTTCGCTTTATTATTTATGTGTAACAATATTGATCGTTACATTCATTGTACTCTTTATATAACCATGCAACTAACCGTGCAGTTCTGTTTGAGCTTTGCACAAAAAAACACATAGTTATTTATTTCTAACACATTGTTTATTCTGTCGAAATTATAATTTCAGTAGTTATTTCATACGCTTTATACTTTTGTTGTTTAACAATCAACTCTGTCTCTATTTATTCGTTAATATAATTTGGTAAATTTTTGACGTGTTTTTTCCTTTTGTGATATCATACCATTATAAACTGGGGTTCTGAATTTACACTGCAATACACAGATGATAGCGTATAGCCATACCAGCTAAATGGTTTTGGATACTATTTAACATTTTCTATGTCTATTATCTCTTAACAAATTTTAGATGGTTAGTTTATGTATATAAAGTAATGACTTCAATACTATTTCTTCATTGCGGGCGTAAATTAAATTTGAATATTAAACATTGCTGAACATTTTAATTATAAATTTTTTTTATTTTATCTTAAAAATTATATATAACTTTTTACTTTTATTCAAATAAAGTTTGTACGATTTACTTTTTTATTAACACAATTTAACTATACATTTTCTTCAAAATGTCTTGTTTTTAACGTTACATAAATTCAATCAAAAAGAAAAAAAAAGAATATTGATGTTCTTAATTCCAAGAGACTTTAGATAATTTGGCGATGAAATCAATCTCATAACGCAGTTTAATAATATTTTGAATGTAACGTTATATAAAATTGTGAGAAAACATATTAAAAAAAACAATGATTAGATTGACCGTGCAGTTTTAGGTGAAGAATCATACCCTTTTTTTTAACTAAGAATTTGTGAATTAAATTACATTTATTATTTTAATTTTTTGTGATAAATAAAAATCGCGTTTGGTTAAACTATTCCTTAACTAATCTAATCAAATCCACTGTATATAACTTTTCTAACAACCTGACAACGTATAAAATAAAATAGAATTCATTTTTCTCAGTACTTGTGATTTTACTGATTGTAACATCATGAAGATTATAAATAGGAAGAATGAAGTTTGAAAGAATGTAAGGTTAAGGTTAGTTTCTGCTTTCCTTCTACTGTACTCTCTTTTAGAAAATACCCTCTGTCACTCTCATATTTCTAAGTCGACTAGTTCCTATCGTAAAGTGACTCCTTTTATAAATATCAGTTGTTTCCTTCCTATACTCCATCATCATGCTAATTTCTTTCTCATTACAACATCATTGTTTACCTAAAGGATTTTTGGAGAAACATTTTGTACCTGTATCTTAACACCAACAGTTTTTTTTCCTTCAATTTGTCGTTTATTGTTGTTTAGTATTCAAGACCACGAACTTCTTTACAAAATTATATATGCAAATATCAACAAATACCAGCTCAAACCAGGAAGCACATTAAGTAAAAGTATTATGATTCAACTAAATTGGAACCTAAAACGTTTCCCTGAAATTCAACATCACTTAACGAAACATTTACCCAAAGATTAATAAATATTATTTTTATGTGCACCTCAAACTTTAATAGAAGTAATAAATTTAAAAGTTTTAAATAAACGTTTATTTTCACTCACATTCATTCATTTACATAATAAGTAATTGTTTTTTTTTTTTTTTTTTTACAAAACAGCAATTTTCAAAAAAATATGGTTCGAAAAGATTTTGCCGAAGATACTAAAAATTAACATCTGCAAAGCTCAGACAAACTGTTCTATTCGAAAAGCTAGTGACAGAGCACCAGAAATAAATATTTGGATACATATATTTCCATATATTCGAAAAAACCAATAATATTTTTACACGGTTACGAGTCAGATTTAACAAACACAAAGTTTCTGAGAGGTTTAGAAGGGGTCGATATTGACTCCAATCGGGGATATTTAGAAACTGTAATAAAGAGAAAGGTTCTCTGGCGGAAAGATGCTAAACGATACGATAATTGCTAATTGAAGGCTAGTTATTGCAGGTAGAAGGATCCACTACACGCAAGGCATGTAGACTGAAGAACTTCGAATATTGATAACGGTTGAAATACGTATAATTTATTTACAGAAATCTGTTTACAAATGGGAGAAACTGTTTATTGTCACAATTATTAATAATACGGATTATTGGGCGTACTTTTTATAAGGCGAAATATTCGGTTTTAAAGTTTTATCATTTTTACACAAAATTTTGTTAATATTAGAGGTTAAAAAAATGTTTACTGCTGATAATTCATCAGTTGTAGTTATATAGAGTAATTTATATTAATTAGTATAAAAGGAAAAGAATAATTTTTGAAAACCAGTAAAAGACTAATGAAGCTGTTGTACAAGCAAGTTTGTTACTCTTTAGAAATTAGTCCTTCGGGTAAACACATGACGATGATGAAACATGATGATGATGAGGTAGAGTGTGTATACGAAGAGATTGATAAGGCAATTAAACACGTAAAAGGAGATGAAAATTTAATAATAGTTGGAGATTGGAATGCAAGCATTGGAAAAGTCAAGGAAGGAAATATAGTGGGTGAATACGGGCTGGGCAAAAGGAATGAAAGAGGAGACCGACTTATAGAGTTTTGCACCAAGTATAATTTAGTAATTGCCAACACCCAATTTAAAAATCATAATAGAAGAATATACACTTGGAAAAAGCCAGGCATTTCATGGTTAAGCAAAGATTTAGAAATCAACTCGTTGACTGCAAAACTTACCCTGGAGCAGACATTGATAGCGACCATAATTTGGTGATAATGAAATGTAGATTGGGGTTTAAAAACCTGAAGAAAAGGTGTCAGATGAATCGGTGGAATTTAGAGAAGCTTGAGGAAGAGGAGGTAAAGAAGATTTTTGAGGAGGACATCGCAAGAGGTCTGAGTAAAAAAGATAAGGTAGAAAATGTAGAAGAAGAATGGGAGAATGTTAAAAAGGAAATTATTAAATCAGCAGAAGCAAACTTAGGCGGAATAAAGAGAACTGGTAGAAAACCTTGGGTTTCAGACGATATATTGCGGCTGATGGATGAATGTAGAAAATATAAGAATGCTAGTGATGAAGAAAGTAAAAGGAACTATCGGCTATTAAGAAGTGCTATAAACAGGAAATGCAAACTGGCGAAAGAAGAGTGGATTAAAGAAAAGTGTTCAGAAGTGGAAAGAGAAATGAACATTGATAAAATAGACGGAGCATACAGGAAAGTTAAGGAAAATTTTGGGGTACATAAATCAAAATCAAATAATGGGTTAAACAAGGATGGTACACCAATACATAATACGAAAGGTAAAGTCGATAGATGGGTGGAATATATTGAAGAGTTACACGGAGGAAATGAATTAGAAAATGGTGTTATAGAGGAAGAAGAGGAAGTTGAGAAGGATGAAATGGGAGAAACAATACTGAGATCTGAATTTAAGAGAGCATTAAAAGATTTAAAAGGCTCCTGGAATAGACGGAATACCTGTAGAATTACTGCGCAGTGCAGGTGAGGAAGCGATTGATAGATTATACAAACTGGAGTGTAATATTTATGAAAAACGGGAATTTCCGTCAGATTTCAAAAAAGTGTTATAGTCATGATACCAAAGAAAGCAGGGGCAAGAAAGCAATTAGTTTAACTAGTCATGTATGAAAAATCTTAACTAGAATTCTATACAGAAGAATTGATAGGAGAGTGGAAGAAGTGTTAGGAGAAGACCAATTTGGTTTCAGGAAAAGTATAGGGACAAGGCAAGCAATTTTAGGCCTCAGATTAATAGTAGAAGGAAGATTAAAGAAAAACAAACCAACATACTTGGCGTTTATAGACCTAGAAAAGGCATTCGATAACGTAGACTGGAATAAAATGTTCAGCATTTAAAAAAAATTAGGGTTCAAATACAGAGATAGAAGAACAATTGCTAACATGTACACGAACCAAACAGCAACAGTAACAATTGAAGAACATAAGAAAGAAGCCGTAATAAGAAAGGGAGTCCGACAAGGATGTTCCCTATCTCCGTTACTTTTTAATCTTTACATGGAGCTAGCAGTTAATGATGTTAAAGAACAATTTAGATTCGGAGTAACGGTACAAGGTGAAAAGATAAAGATGCTACGATTTGCTGATGATATAGTAATTCTAGCCGAGAGTAAAAAGGATTTAGAAGAAACAATGAATGGCATAGATGACGTCCTACGCAAGAACTATCGCATGAAAATAAACAAATACAAAACAAAAGTAATGAAATCTATTAGAAATAACAAAGATGGACCGATGAATGTGAAAATAGGAGGAGAAAAGATTATGGAGGTAGAAGAATTTTGTTATTTGGGAAGTAGAATTACTAAAGATGGACGAAGCAGGAGCGATATAAAATGCCGAATAGCACAAGCTAAACGAGCCTTCAGTAAGAAATATAATTTGTTTACATCAAAAATTAATTTAAATGTCAGGAAAAGATTTTTGAAAGTGTATGTTTGGAGTGTCGCTTTATATGGAAGTGAAACTTGGACGATCGGAGTATCTGAGAAGAAAAGATTAGAAGCTTTTGAAATTTGGTGCTATAGGAGAATGTTAAAAATCAGATGGGTAGATAAAGTGACAAATGAAGACGTATTGCGGCAAATAGATGAAGAAAGAAGCATTTGGAAAAATATAGTTAAAAGAAGAGACAGACTTATAGGCCACGTACTAAGGCATCCTGGAATAGTCGCTTTAATTTTGGAAGGACAGGTAGAAGGAAAAAATTGTGTAGGCAGGCCACGTTTGGAATATGTAAAACAAATTGTTAGGGATGTAGGATGTAGTGGGTATACTGAAATGAAACGACTAGCACTAGATAGGGAATCTTGGAGAGCTGCAGCAAACCAGTCAAATGACTGAAGAAAAAAAAGAAAGGGTAAACACAGTAGTTTTCAATAAATTCAAACGAAAAGTAATTGTCATGAGCAAATATACAATGGCGTATGTTAACTTTTCACCATACCATAACGATCTTAACCTTATTTAGTTGGATTTGTCTAGAATAAAAATTAAACATTTTTATGAAAATTACAGTGGCAAAAAAAGAATTACGATAAGTGAAATAATTTCTAAAATGAAGTAAATTTAAATAATGTTTGAGAGAGGTATTTTTGTTAAGAAATACTGCGTAACAAAAAAAAAGTCAAACAACAATGGCAGCAGTCAGTTATACCTGATTAATTTACTTTTAATTGAATATGATAAAAACTTGTGGGAAAGAGTTTATACCTGTGATTTCTCATTAAGAAAAATATTAAAGTAATATTTTTTTTTTATTTTGTTAATACTGTTTTAATCTAGATTTTATCTTTGTTAAAGTCTAGTAATAAAGACTTCTTAAAGTTAGATACTTGTTAGTCTCCATTTAATAAAGTTTGCTTATGTTTTTCATAGTAATTGTATTATTTCTTGTCAAAGCATGAAAGAATAGTCACTTATCATGAAAGGACTAGACCATCAAATACACTTTATTTCAGTCAGGGGTTTTATTTTCTGTTGTGGAAAGGGTTCTGTTTATAATTATTATTATTTTTTAATGATTCAAATTATTTTAAATATTTTGTTTGTCTTTTCTGCATTCCAATAATTTTAATTCCAGTTTATTCTCGACGAAATTTGTAATATTTTTTTTGAAGAATATAATATATTTTCGAGAAAACTGATATGAAACAGTCCCAAATTATGCGTTATATCTGGGTAAATGTATCTACCCAGATAGGAGGAAATTTATTGAATAGGAGGAAATTACGCGCAAATGGGTTTCATTCCCGAGAATAAAGAATACATTGAATTTATTTTTTTTATTTCTAGATCGACAGAACATTTAAAATTGTGTCAATTGCTGGTTGTTTTTGTTTTTTTTTTTTTTTATAATTAATATTATATTTTTTCTCGTAACTTTTTTATTTAATTATTTATATCAAGTTAAACTTTTTATCGAACTTTTGTTTACTAAAAAATGGCACAACCCAAGATTTTAAAGTGTAGGCGTTATTGAATAATAATTGCAAGCTATTTTAAATGTTTCCCTTAAACAACAAACGTAAAACATTTTAAGTAGGTGAAATAAAAATGTAGACTTTATATTGCTCTCAATATTTTTCTTATAAAAATACTGCATACATATGGTTTCTTATGTAATACGAATTGTTTAGTTTTAAAAATGTATGAAATCAGTATTAATGCATCCATTTTAACGATTAATATTTTCTTTCATAAGGTATGTAAGATGTGAATGAAAGAGAAATGAAGTAATTCTTGTAAAAATAATTACTTCAAAAATGAAATAAGGAAATATGAATATTTAAATTATTAAACTTGAATAAATATTTAAAGATAGTGTGAATAAATATTAACGGAGAACCGTCGACAAATTTATTATATCTCTCATAAATTTATATTACTACTAGAAAATGACTGCTATTTTCTTTAGTTTCATCCTTCAGACTCTTGAATTGTGATATTTAATTATAATATTTATAATTCTAATACAGTCTGTTTTATAAAGTACCAATTTTATAGTTGTTGTATAATCTTTCTTTCAAGAGCAAATAAATGATGCGATATAGCAGTTGGTATACTGATTAATATTTTTGAAAGAAAAGCTTTACTTAAATTTTATATTTAAGCTTATTTTCAAAAATATGATACATTGGTATAATAGCTACTGAGAAGAGATTGATTGGTGTAACAAGCAGAATATTACATTCTGATTGATAGCTTGTGAATGAAGAATAAATTTTAGTGTGCCCTATTTATCAAACGAAATAGTTTGAAGTGATTTTTGTAAATTATGACCATAAAACCTGTGGAAAGACCAAACGTCTGGTATATACTGAAATTAAATGTTTTTAGAAATACTGGACTATGGTCTTAAAGTCGACAAAGCTGCTTGCAGAGCCAAGACATTCGTAACTAGATGAAGGAACGTTCATTACTTTCTCTCCTAGGCCTGATTATTATTGTTTCTTCTAACAAAGGTTAATTAAGGCTGATTTCAAATTATCTGTTGATTTTCAGCTACTGTGATGGTTAATGATAAATATTTGTTAAATCTTTCTCATCCGGTCGTATTGGTTCGTAAGTACTCTCGAAAGTTTTAGCTCTGCTTCATCAAAAAGTTTTAACACTATGTAATGTGAAAGCTACATTTAATATAGAAAGCTAGATTTTCTTGGTGTATTCAAATGAGATAGGATGGTATCCGCTTCGCAAAAAAAAAAATTCATTTTTACAATAATTAAAGCACATTAATTAAATTATCTATTTCTCTTTATTAACAATTTAATATTAATTTAATTAAATAAATATTTATTTACCCTAAAATTATCAGGTATAGTGAAATTTTTTGAAGGTTGTAAATTTATCTTAAGTGGTTCGGGTAAAAACTTATTTCCCTTGGAGTTTCCTTAGCGGGGAATAACTCTTCCTTGAATCTCATATGAACAATTTTAAGCATTTGTATTACAAAAAAGAGAATGCAAAACGTAATAAATCCCTTTTGGATATAAAGGATTACTTATCGTTTCATAATCATAGTCGCCGGTCAGAAGCCGGGAAGGATTGCGTGCGAAAGGAGCTAGTAGCGTGGTGGCCATAGGGAAGGAAGTACAGGTACTCAATTTAGTGCAGGATAATGAAAATTTTAATTGATTTTCAAAACCCTGTATTTATAGCAGTATTCAACTACTTATAAAATCTTAATAATTTAGTGAAAAGCCTTTTACAATAGTTGTTTTACTGTATTTATAAATGTCTATTTTCTCACAAGTGTAAAAGTTTTGTAGAAATTAACATACGGAGTTTGAATAAATTATTAAAATGGTGGTAATATAAACTGACATTAAAAGACATTTTTTGTATTCTCGTTGCAAATAAACAAATCAACACCATGTATGTAATCAGATCTAGAAAACTGTGTCGGGACATGAAAATGGTGAAATACCATTTATTTAATTTATGACTAAGTAAAATAAAAGCAAATAAAAGTCAATATTGTTTAATTGAGTTGTTCAATAGTTAAAGAAAAAAAAGCAAAAGCAAATAAAGAGGATTAAATAATACAATGAAATAAAAATCTCGTGTTGGAGATACCATCTGGCTTTTCCCATTCAACATTGATTGATATTGATAAATACTAAAAAAAAAAACTTTACGCTTCGGTTAATTGATGAAAAATCTTCCTCCCTATTGTTTTATTTATACTATATTATTTTTTCTTCAAAAAAGTCGTTATGAATAAAATAAAGAACAAGTGTGCTACTATTTCCCATTTTTTTCTGTCAAAAATCAGTTTCCATTTTAACCATTCTGTTTTTATTCCGTAATGAATTTTTTAACCTTGCAACATTTCCCAAAAAAAATCCGTTTCGGCACGCCGGACGGTGGAGGTAGATTTCACCGGTACTAATAAGGGGATAAAAAAGATTTCCACCTTAAAGTTAAAAATAAAACTTCAAATTTAATCAATACGACAATGGTAACATGTGATAAAAATTTTCGCATGTTTAGCATACGACATTATATGTTTATATGTCGTATGTTTATATGTCGATTATATGTTTAGCATGTTTATCTTCTTATAATTGCAGCAACATTTTAGTCATCCCTTGCCGTAAGCGTTGGTCATATGGAAAACTGTTTCAGACAAAAATTTAGGTAATGTTTAGAGGAATAACGACCACTTTAAACAGATTCGATACTGTGCTTATTAAGGGAGATATGACTTTTTTGTCTTCGAAACCCCATTTTTTCCATCCCCTGGGCTAATGGTTGGTGATATCAGAAACCTTTACTTATATTTGTAAAGGTTGGGGCCTTTTATCATCAACATGAGGGGCCCGATCATCAACAAGTTTTAGGCCCTTAGCCAAAGAATAGTAGGAACTTTAACCTAATCGATATTTTATTTTATAAGAAAGTAATACCGATATTTTGTTTTTTTCGAAAAGCCCTCCATAACCACACCGATGGTCAGATTTTGCCCATTAACAAATTCGACCGAGATTTTGAGTCGTTATATTTTATGCATCAATTTGAAAGTAATTGAAGCAAAATTACGGCAGTTACCGTGTACCCAAGAAAATGACATATATATATATATATATGTCATATATATATATATATATATATATATATATATATAAAATATTTACGTATATATATATATATATGTAAAATTTTGAATTGACGGTGGTATTGGGGTCTGGGGGATGTGAAATGCGAAGATATGTCGAAGATAAGTCGAATCACGGTACCGATTGCAAAAGATAGCTTTCTTGTAAAATCTACCTAAACACGATTTTATCGTTTTGTGTTCATTGAATTAATTTTGGCTTATTTATTTTTGGTAAAAAAAAAGTTAAATTACTTGATGCTTCATTAAACTAATATTATTTTTTTTTTAGAGTGCTGGAGTTCCATTTTACTTCCAAATAAAAATTCAAAAAAATACTGGAAGATAATGATTAAATACGGTAAATAATGGAACCGGAAATTACAGCAGAAACTAATTCCTATAAACGGTAGAACAGAATAAAGACTATTTTAACTACAGATGGTGAACGTCTTCCAATTCGCAAGAAATATGAGAATTTCCGAGATTACTGTCATCAGAATCATCATCCTAATCATCACTGTCACTTTCACTATCTTCTTGTAAAGAAATAATGTATGATTCCCTTTTGAAATAACTTTCAGCCCGTCACCTGAATTACTACACCACGATTTATTTGTCGTGGACACGTCGAGATATATTATCGGGCTTTTTTCGGTTGAAAGTTTTTTAAGGTAGTCAATACCGACTATAATTAAACCGTTGGTCATGTCGCTCAATAAGGACATTTCTGTTATTTTCGGTCTTTCTCCATCTTAAGCCCAATTCTTTTATTATTTTTCTCAAAATTGTCTTCCTGATTAACAATCATCTTTAAGTACTAACATTATTTTTCCAACATCCGCAGTTGTGTATGAATTTCGTGAAATTCGTTTATAGTCCGTTTCATCACACAGTTGTCGACGTCAACTAGTTCTGTTGCCGGCTTTTCACTGGTATTATATGTTACTGGAGTAGAGAAATAAATTTCCGCTGGATTTTCGGCTAATTTTTCTAGCAACCGCTTTTTCTCTTTTCTCATTCTTTGAACTTAGGATCGCAGTAGCTCACTCGCAACTGGTGTTCTTCACATTTTTTAATGTGAATTATGTCTTCCTTTTTGACTTCGGAAATCGATCATCTTGTTTTATAAACAAATGTACAGTATTTATTATTTTCCGGTCTGCCGATTCAGTTTTTCTGTTTTTACAGTAGACTTAAATTCAGTCATAATTATATAACACTAGAAATACACAATCGATTATAAAACGTGACAGACAGACAAACGTGAGGACAGATCTGTAAAGTGCAGCAAATAAATAACGAAGGATACCAGATCAAAAAGTATTGAAAAAATTAATTAATTTCAGTTAATTATTTAAATTTAGGTTGAACAAAAATGTTAAATAACGTTGTTTTATTTAATTACTGTATTTTATAATATTCTAATTAGTTACACATCTAAACTATTAGTTAATTAGTCAGCAACTAATTAGTTAATACAAATCTAAACTATTTCATTAAACTATACGTTTTGAATTAAATACTACAAAAAATAACGGTAGTTAAATGAGTTTTTTAGCTGTCTGTTATATATGTATAAAACTAAATGTACAAACAGCGTAATATTTCATAATGCATTAACATTTCATGAAACAGAGAACCATTAACAAACACTTATGTGACCAATGAATTACTGATAATTTTCTCTAAGTGGTCATTTAAAACAGGAACATGAAAATGAATTTTAAAATGGTTAAATACCTTTTAGTAATACTTGAGTAATTTAATTAAAGATATGAAAAAACACATAATAGGTACTGTTGAAAATTTGTATATAGTAATTTTCGCGAATAAATACATTTGCTAATCCTAATACGATGTTCAGTAATAATCAATTTTAATACTTTAGATTAGTTCAGAAATTGAATCATTTGAGTATGTGTTTACGAAATACTTAAATTGAAACGAAGGCTATTTTGAAGATTTTTAATTTAATATCTATTATATATTTCTGTTAATATTATTATTTCAATGCACGTATTATTACTATATCAATTAAAAAAAACAATTATGCTTTTGTGTCTAAAATACGGTATGCGTAATATCATAAAAAATTAATTTCAAATATTTAATCGATATATATTTTTTCTTGTGTTTATCCACTACCTATTTGATTTGAGATAAATCTTTTCCTTAACTTTTTATTAAAAAATAAAAAAAATGAAAAATAATTTCATTTCCAAGTGAATTATTTGGAAATCAAATTTTTTACTGCACAAAAATTCGTATTATACTGTATTCATTTTCATAACGTCACATGTCATTCATTTTATGATTAGAAATGATTTTAGTTTTGTAAATTTTAATTATTACGACCGAAATTGTCTATTTTTATTTCACGGGAAGAATGTTCTATATTTATTTGTAATGATATGTAATCATTCTATGTTTCTTTGCATAGTTTACAATACAGAAACGGACTATTTTACTTTTTTATTGGATTATATCAAATTCCAAACAGCTGTTTAACGGATCATTGATTGGCAGGGAAAGCTGTATAAAATTTATAATAGCAGCTCCTGATTTAAAAAAGGAAATATAATTATCGCCACTGTTAAATAAATATAAACAGAGAAAACAAAGTTTTTATTTTGTGATTTTACGTTGTATTGGTCGTGGAAAAGTGGTCAAATTTTCTATTACCTGGATAACTAAATGTACGCCTAAGCGAAGCATCACTGAGATCAAAAACATTTGAAAAAAAGAATGACGTGGTAAAAGAATTATTAAAATGAGAAAGAAATTACAAGATTAATAAATAAAAAAGAATTTGTTCAAATTTTTATTAATATGCAAGACTAAAAGTTATATGAAACAATAGAGTTGCAAATACGTGAAGTCAAAAAATTAATGATAATGCAGAATAAAACAATTTTAAAAATATTTAAATTATTACTTAGGTCTACGCGTAAAAAAAGATGAATTCATCAACCGAGTAATATTGTTTTTGTAAAAGGCAATGTTTTAATTAACGTATTAGACGAACAGGAAGTTTATTAAAAATGGCAACGGAAGCAATGCAAGGCCACTCTCGTACTGAATATTCTACTACACGATGAAAAAATTGCCCCATTGTTCGATTTAAAAAAGTGGGTATATTACTTTTTCAGATTTATTTTTTTTTTGTCAGTTTCTATTTTTCATCAAAGCGATAGGAACAGATTTGTAAATGATAAACTGGCCAAGTTAGGAACGACTCTACCCCAACCTAGTTACCCCGCGTCCTTGCGTTCATCCAGGGCACTGGTCTATACGGCAGTCGACAGATGGAACGAACAGTGCCTCTCCGAGACTGCTGCTGGTAGGAGATGGAAGACTTTGGTCACTGACGGTCCTATCAATCCCAGCCTACCGCGTGCGGTCAGCGTAGCTGTCTTCCAACTAAAAGCTGGCTGGCTATGACTATCTTGCTTGTCACCTTCACCGCATCCATGTGATATCGTCTCCTGAATGTCCGCTGTGTGTTTACGAGACAATGGATGCTGTTTTCTTGAGAGATTTTCCGTTCCTGGACCACACTCAGCTGAATGAGAGCCCGGAGTTCATGAAAATCTTTATTGGTCAGCGCGTCGCCAAATGGCTCAACAGCCAAGGGCAGCGTTGGCTAGTAAGCAAGATTTGTAAATGAGAATGGATGAAAATATTGGCATTTTATTTTCATGAATAACGATCATCATATTTCGTATTTGCCAGTAGTAAAAAACGATCTGAAAGCAATTTTTTTTCATGAAAATTCATTCTGATGTTCTGAAGGAACTTCAGAATAATGGATAATGCATAGGAGATATATGTGGATTGAATATATATTTACAAATTACGACGAATGTCAACATTTAAGTAAATGCAAACGTTTCGACACAGAATTGCCTGCCGCTTTAGTTTTTAGTTATATCGTCTGTGCAATTTGGCAAGGAGCTGCTGTAAATTTTAAACAAAAAATCATTTTTCCTTTTGTTTTAGTTGGAGTATTATATATCTATGTTTATTATAGAAAAATGACTTAATAATATTAACGACGGGTCAGCACGATATCGTAATTTAAATATGAGCTATCTTGTTTTCTTGAAATTTTTCCATTACAATTAGATAAGGACAGCCTTAAAAACATCTTTCGGCTAGTGTGTGAAGAGACGTTTTCATTATAAAATCTTGTAATGTAAATTTACCTAATTTTTATCTTCCTTTTTACATCTTAATTTCGATTTGTTTTAGAGATAAGTTTCTTTTTTTTTAAATAAAGGGAAAATTTCTAATAAATGATTATACTTTAATGACAGCAAACTATAGACTTGTTACTAGTAATACAGGTTAAAGATTAGCTATTAGTAAGGATTCTAAATTAAAGTAATCTGAGTCTAAGGAACTAATTAGATGCAACTGGTGAAATTCTCCAAGTAAGAGATGAGAGAATTCCGAGATGTAAGGAGTACAAACAAGGACCTTAAACCTTAAACATTTTCCCACCAGGAGTGAGTTGTCACCTCGTTTAAATAGCAAAGCCACCGCTGATGCGGTAGTCTCATGTCTGTTTCAACAAACTATTTAGATGTTAGATGATGCCATTAGACATCCTAATGGATTTTACCATCTCTGGTCCAAATGATTGCCTGTTAGTACTCCTTGACTTAACTCCACCGGTATTACGTTGTATTTCAGAAGTACTCAAACTAACTCTTAACATCTGAAGAACTACCTCTTTAATAGTATTAATTAGCCTCTAAGTTATTTACTTAACAGAATATGCGATTAAAATGTGCATCAGATTATAAGAGTATAATTATAGTCTAATTTGTATAGCCCTCTTTTTTATTTAAATACTTTAATTTTTACAATTATTTTAAGCATATTATTGTAGTAGGTTTTGCATCATCGGCTGAATAAATTTGTTGTAATTTTTCATTAAAATCTAAAAATGTTATTACTCCAAAGGTTAAAAATGTTTTAGAAGCAAACTTCCACGTATTTTCAAAGGCATCCGTCTTAAAATTATAATTTGTAAAAGTTACCTAAATATTATAAAGTTATTTCAACACATCCAGTTTTATATATACCATAGAAATTTTGTTCCATAAATTTCTGTGAAGTTTGTGGAAAAGTACGAATAAATTAAAATTACCCGAAATTGTCTAACATAACCATTTATTCCTTTAATTCTTTATATTTTTTTATCATAAAAAAAAATCTGTTTGTTATGTACAAAATAAAAGTTCTGAAAAAATTAATCAACGCAATTATAACTTCTTTCGTATTTTTATGATAGTGGTTTTCATTTTATTATTAGTATTTTTTTTTTATAAATAATAACTATTGCACGAGTTATTTTTAGATTAAGCAAGTTAAATTTTTTTACATTGTACTTAAAATTTTGCCTATGGAAAAATAATTGATCATTTTCGTGGAAACGACGATTTTTACATTCCTACTACTGTATATTTGACGGTTCGTTCAAAACGAGGTGTTTCCTACAGTAAAAAAAAAAATGGGCTGTTGATATGTTTATTTTTTTAAAAAGTAATATGATAAAATTTAAGAAGTGAAAGAACTGAAAATTATGAAATAAATTTTAGATAAGTTAACCATTACAAGAAAATTTATGGTGTTGAAGAATAATTGCCAGTAGTCGTCGATGCATGAAGGGACGAAAATATACTCTCATAGATAGTAAGTAGTCTACACTTGTTCGGGATACGAATAATAAAGTTTTCTGCTATAAATTGGAAGAGAGCATATTTTGAAAGGGTAACTTGATCGATATCTGTTTACAGTCACAATAAGTTTCATTTTACATCACATTTCTATTACGACCTCATTTATATTCGTATATTTGATCCTCCGTTTTAATTCTTATACTTGACATATGAGTTGTCCACTGAAATTTCTCTTATTTCAAGAATTATAATTACTGCTTTTTAATCTGCTGCGATTTATTTTCATACTGTCGGTTTTAATATATTCCATAGTTAATACCATTTCTGTAGTATATTCAAATAAGTTTAATGCTTACTATTTTAATGAAAAAAATGTATTTGAATTACTAATAAAACTAGTAAACCGTCACACTTGCAAGAAAGATACGATTGTAATTCTTAATCTTATAAATTATATTTTATACTTTCTCCATCGAATTTCCTTTTATATTAAATGGAATATTTTATAAAAGATAAATTTAGTACAGAACAAAACTTATTATTTTTTAATGATTGAATTAAAATTATGGCAAGAGAAAAGGCATTTATTGATTCAGAAATTAAAGTTGTAATGTACGAGTATGTCAATATATTAAATGTTGTAATTTAATTTTCCTTAAATACTATTCGTGGTTTCCTTAGAAAAAGTCTATCATTGCAATTATTGAATTAATTATCACTACACAGAAACTTATCCACAAACCAGATCTGGATCGTAAGATTTAGTCTAAGGGAACCTTAAAATATATATACACGAGGAGTATGTGTGAATCTTAAAATATTTATTTTCTTTTAATAAATCATATTAACTACCTGTAAGCTTTGTTTGGAAATATCTAAAATTCATAATAAATCTTATCTCATAATCTAATCTCAAAAAATTAAATCCGTATGAAAAATATCTTTGTTAGTATTTTATTACATGCGCGCGCTAAATGTTTGCCAGTTTAAATTTATCGCAAAGAGCACTCTGTTGTAGGATTATCTACTTAAGTGATTTCATTTTCTTGTTAAATAAAAATACATTATATAAACAAATTAATTTATTCACCCTTGTTTAACTGAAATTAAATACATAAATTTAATTATTTGATATTTATTTGTTCTAACCATAACATCTTATGCCCACATACGAAATGTAAAGCGAGGTAAATGATAAACCTTTTCTCCTATGAGGACATATTTTAGATACTATATTATCTAGATATGATCTATAGATCATTTGAATAATGGTGTGAGTTAAAATCATACTGAACTACTTAGAAAAAGTATTTAATGTACGGCGTGAAAATACTTCTGTGTGATTTGATAGAAAAGGAAGATTTTATTTTTTTAGGATTGAATGATAGCTCCTGATTAAATTCTTCTAAGTTTCTTAATTTAATCTTTAGTGAAAATTTGTCAATTTCAGGAACAAAATTGTTTACAAACGCGTGTATTCTAGTTATAGACGATTTTATTACCGTACGTTTCCTTTTGAGTGTCAGTAAACGTAAATGTATATCTTCTGATTCGGTAGTACGTATATAATAATAGTAAATGATAATAATTACTTTTAAGACAGTGGTAATAAACGAGCTTGAGAACTAGTTTTATAGTTACATGTATATGTAAGATGTGAAGGTGTGACGTCTACTAAAAAACACTTAAGTGTTAATTCCAATTTATGCTCATTTATGTCGAATATTTTCTTAATTGTTGTCATCCGGTCCAAGATTCAATGTGCCATCTTGTCTCTCTGTATATTGAGCGAATAATTGATCGCACCACAGAGGTTCCGGATTCATCAAACAAACGTACAAATGTTTGTATAATTAGATAATGTTTATTTTATTAATTAGCTGAATGTTTTATTATTGTTGTTTAATTGCACACATTTCACAAATTAACTTGAATATTCAAATTAAATTTATAAAACGTTTTATGAATATTACTTACATTATATCTGCTCTTCTAATTATGTTATATTATATGTTTAAGTTGACTCGTTAAAGATTACATTTTAACTAAGTAGGCAATATGTTGTTAAGGAAAGGAGTTTTTGTTATTGTGGAGTATTTTTTTATTGTGAGTTAAGAAGAAGAAGAAGAAGAAGTAACTTTAAACATAACAAACCAGTTAGATAAGAAGAAATAACATATGAATTCATGATCGAACATGTGATTCTAAAATTGCTATTATTTTTTTCTAAAAATATAAGAATGGATTGAGTAATTTTCCAGCATCTGGAATTGCTATTTAATTACTTGCATTCATTAACGTGTGCACATGGGTTAATTATTCATTTGACTCTCGTTACTGTGGTTCCATTTTACTCCTTTTCTTTTCTTCTAATTAGTCAATTATTTTTAAGATATTTTTGTCACCGTCCTGGTTCGAAAAATCTCTTTTAGCGTAAGAGTTTAATTATTATTTTGTTCTTGGCTGTGATAAATATTACATGTTACGTATCTGATTACGTATTTCGTGTTCATTCATTAATTAAGTAATAATACGTCACTTAGAAGAACATTTTTTCAGTGAAAATATTTATTGAACTTTTTTTTATTGAAGCTTAAATTCAGTAGAACGTAAAGATTTTTTCATGTTTTTACACTAAATAGTAGGAAATAAGAAGCTTGTTTTTCAATTAAACAGAATTAACTTAATATTATCAGGTTTTTTATCATTCTTTACTTAAAAAGTTATAATTCATTCATTCATTCAATCATTGTGTTCTGCCAATGGGACAGGTCTTGCCATGGCTGCTCTCTACTTGTTCCTGTCCTGTGCAAATGTTTTTATTTCCGGATATTTTTCTCTTTCCACAACCCCATTAATCATCTGAAATCTTTTTCTCTCCCTTCCTCTTTCCATTTACCATCCTTCAATTGCATCTATTGGGAAGCACTTTCTTCTCATACAGTGTCCTAACCAGTTCCTTTACCTTTTTTAAAAGGGTATTTAACGTACTCCTCTCCTCTTCTCAACACCTCCTCATTTATTACTCTATCCTGCCAACAGGCGTTTACTATTTTTCGCCACACACACATCTCAAATGCCTCAATTCTTCGTTTGTCCAACTTTCTTAAAGTTCACGTTTCTGCACCATAAAGCATAACACTCCAAATAAAACATTTTGCCTATTTCTTCCTCAAATCTAAATTCAATTTCCCACATAGGAAACTCCTTTTCCGACTAAATGCCTCTTTAGTCATTGCTATTCTTATTCTTGATTTATGTCGTACTGCTAAGATCTTCCGTTAGGAGGCTACTCACACTTAAATTTCAGTACCTGCTCTAGTACCTCAGTCCCAATTCGTACTAATATTTTCATACATGCCACCTAATACCATACATTTTCTTTCTTTTTATTAATTTTCATCCCTTGATTTTCACAAGCCTCATTTAGATCGCTAAGCATTACATTTAACTTTGTTAAACTTTTTGCCAGCATCACCATGTCATCAGTAAATTGTATATATTCTATTCTTCTATCACCTATTGCCACCCCTCTATTACCTTTCAAACCAGTGTTGATGATTTCTTCTAGATAAATATTTAATAGTGTAGGTAACATGCAGCATCCTTGTTGCACTCCCCTTCCTATTTCTATCTTTTGCGTTGTCTCACTTCCTATACTTACTTTTATTTTCTGGTTCATATACAACTCTTTCATAAATCTTCTATTTTTCCACTCAATTCCTTTCTTCTTCAAAATTATCACAAATTATCCCATCTTATTCCATCAAAAGCTTTCTCAAGGTTTACAAATACAACATATACTCCTCTTTTCTTTTCTATATATCTTTCACCATTAATTTGAAGGAGTTCTATGTATCCCTGGTTCCAACACTCCTTCTAAAGCCATGTTGTTCTTCTGAAATATTTTCATCCAATTTATCGTACAACCTCCTGTTCAGAATTCTTAGTAAGACTTTTGCTGCATGAGTAATTAAACTAATAGTTCGTTATTCTACACACTTTCTAGCATTAGATTTCTTTGGTAATGGCACCATTATTGTATCCTGAAATTCTGTAGGCCACCTACCCTGATCATATAGAACTGAATCAAAAGTGTCCAAAAAAGCCCAAAATTCCAAAAGATTTGCATTTTGGACATTTCTTAACTGCAGTAATAAGCTCTCATTGAGAGCTTTTCAACAATATATCATAAGTGGTTCTTGTTTTCATTGGTTCCAAAGTTATAGCCAAAAAAACTTTAATTAATGAAATATTTGGTTCTTACAAGGGAAACCATATTGTCGGACAACATTCTTCCTAAGTCAGAGTTGATCATCATTTCGTTTATTTGTTTTCTGTTGCCAATCATTTAATCGTGATTTGGTTTATATAATTCTTCTGATCTTAATTTGAGTTCACATTTCTAGTTTCAGCAATTTTGTAACTGTCCACTTTATTAAATACCTGGAGGATCGCATCGCACTTTCAAATGAAATAAGTTTAAATGAAGTGCAGAAAAAAATTTGTATATGTAATTTAATTGAAGTACAAGGAAGTCATGTAGTGATCAGTTGTGTTGAGAAACACTGATTTAGAACACTTCGTAACAATATGTGAAAAGTGCAACTCAAAACAAAAAATGTCTATATCAACTAGTGATTCAGAGGATTAAAACAATTGTTCTTGGTTTTCAGAAATTGTATAATTTAGATATGGTACTTCTTAAATGTACTATTTTGTATTTTGTACCCATAAACTATAATTAAAGTACTTTTGAAAATAAACACAACAAAAGAATTATATAATGATAATATATATAATTCTTTTGTTGTGTTTATTTTCATATGTATTTGTTGTTTATATATATATATTTAAAAATATACAAATAATATCATATTTAAACGATGTGTGAATTAAGCATCTCTGTTCGTATTAGTTTTCGTATTGCGCCTGACGGAGGGTTAAATGAATACATTGACAGATTCGTAATGAAATGGATTCGAAATGTTTTTTTTAAATATTCTGTTTTTAATAATGTGAGGTTGATTTTTATAGAAGGTAAGCAACATAAATGTATATCATATAACTTATGTAGTACTGTATGTATTTTTATGTTTTTTTCCTTTAAGTTCAACCTTTATGCCTATGCAATTATGTAAAATTTATAATTACGGAATATAAATAGCAAGCATTAAATGTGGTAAAATAATTAATAATATTTAAATTAATTGTGTTAAAAATTTATACCGTAAACCTTAGTAATAATTGTAATTCAGTGGAGATACCTTTTGTATTGATCAATTACTTGACTTGTTTGATACATTACTCCACTTTACTATCCTTCTCTAATTTCAAAATATTCTCTTTAAAATCATAGTTTTTAATTGTTTGTTATTTTCTTCCCCGTTTTTTGTTCCCTTATGGTTTTTTCCTAATAACTTGACTAACAATCTATTTCTTGTTTTATTGTGAATTTTTCAATGTCTTTTTTCTTTGATTCAAATTAAAACTCTTCATTTTTAATCTTTTCCACTTGATTTTCAACATTTTATTTTAACATCTAATTTCGAAAACCTATATTCTTTGACAATTTGATAAATGTTTATGTTTTAACTGCAGATTAAATAATAATATCTTCTACATTTTATTAAAGTAATTAGTTTTCTGTGATTTTTAATTTGTGTCTGATAACTAAATAAATTTCTTTTCTACATAAAGGATCTCTTCTTGAGTTAATCTGCTTTTAATATCCTCCTCTTTCTTTACCTTTCCTGTGTAATTTTACAGCTTAAATAACAAAGTTCTTCGACCTCTATTGTATAATGTTATTATCTTGTGTAATCTCATTATTAAATACACAATTTTCTTCCTGTCTGTCACATGTCACTATTTTTATTTTTACACTCATTTATTTTCAAATTAAATTTATCTTCTGACAGCGGATCTATACAGTACCCTGAATAAAATATAATCAATATTATATTCTATCCAAAATCTAATAACCGAGAAACAAACGATGTAATCTAAATTATATTAATTGACTGTAGAAAGATTTTACAATGTTGAAACTCATTTTATTAATTGTAAGAATATCTTTTCCAGTCTTGCAAAATGTGACTTTACTTAATATTTTTATTTTTATTTTTTATTTATTTTTTTTTTTACGGGCATCGACTGCTAGGGTCATTAGCCCTCGTCACATTCTTTAAAAGAAATTAGTATCACCATCAGGATCGTCATATATAAGGGTGTAAAGGGCCCTTAAATTTTATTTAAAAGCACAACCAACATAAAAAACATTAAGACACAACAACAAGACAAACACAACACTTACGGGCTGTAAAGGGCCCCGATATTAAAATTTGAGATAAGGTTCTCAAAAAGACCATGAAATTAAAAATGCAACTTAACAAATATAATTTCTTTTTTCTACCTGTCTCGTTTATAGTTTGTTTAAGCACCCTCGGGGCGACAAGAACCGCCGTGAAGCAGTATATTAGTCGCGCCAGGATGCCGTGGCAGTTGACTCCTTATAAACAGGCTACAGGCATCCATTGCTCTTACCCATAGCCTCGCGCCCTCAGTTTACCCTTGAGGGTCCCCCATCCCATCATTGGACACACCCCGACTCACTGCTCTTGAATACAGACGAGCCAGGATGGCCTAGGCAAGAGGGCTACCTCCCGTCACTACAAGTGCCACGCTTCGAGACTCCCATATACGTAAAGAATTCCACTTAGAGATTCTTTAACACAGCTTTAAACATTTTTCAACTTTTACAGACTTCTAAGAAGTCCACTGGCGTGTAAAAATGCAACTATCTTTTCTTCATTTCCATTATCCAGATCAGCAGTAATGTCACTTCTTAGACGGAACCTCTTTCTGAGGTCCTCATATATTGTACACTCTTCTATTAGATGCCTAATTGTAAGTGTTTTATTACAAACACCGCACATTGGTCTCTCTTCGACGGTTAACAAATATGAATTTGTCAATCTCGTGTGACCGATTCTAAGTCTGGTCACAGCTACTTGTTCACGGCGAGTCAACTTAAAGTCGCTTTTCCATTTATATGGAGAAGTTTTATTTTGTATTTAAACTCCTCCAACCAGTATTCCATTTGTTTCTTACTATGTTAGTTAGACAATTTTTAACATCTGCCACTCATACAGAAAATGCATCAATCATCGCAGACTGTTGCCTTTCTGGCTGCTTCGTCTGCACTTTCATTACCAGTAATACCAGCATCCCCTGGAGACCATACAAATACGCATCGCTGTCCTCGTTGGTTTAGAACATACAAAATGGACAGGATGTTTGAAATTACGACATCCTTAATGTTCTTGTTCCGAATTGCAACAAGTGCACTTAGAGAATCGGAACATATTAGCACTGTCTCTTCGCAATAGTGTTCTGTGTAGCGAAGAGCTTGCTGATTGGCAGTAAGTTCTGCCGCATAAACACTGGCCATATCTGCCAGTTTCCAAGAATGGGCTTCTCCATTCACATATATGGAGCATCCAACACCATGTTCGGTTTTAGAACCGTCAGTATAAATTCTAATATATTCTTCATAACTACAGACGGTTGCCAAAAATTCCTGATGGATGATCACTGGTGGTTTCTTTTTTATTTCTCCCTGAGAGAGATCCAACCTTGTATTTACCGCTGTCAAGAGCCATGGCGGTATTTATCTTGTGGAAATTGCTAGAGTCTCCGGAATAACAATTTCGTATTTTCTTCTTAATTCGTTGTACCTAATTCCGGCTGGTCTAGAATAAATATTTTTATTTATTAATTATCTTATTAAAATAGAGTTTGTAACATATGCTCGATTACTGTAATATTTTAGATTTTTTTTTGATTTTCATATTTCCTATACTTTATTAAAATATTTAGTTTTCTGCGATGTTTAAAACAAATATTTTAAAAGAAATCTTATATAATAAAAAAAATTACTGTATATAAAAATTATAAAAATATTTAGTTAACACAATAAAAAGAATACTTTTAGTAACATTGCCGTTAAGTGAAACTAGGGACTGGAGAAATATTTTTCTGTTGAGTAATCCAGTTTTTAAAGATGAAGCAAATAGGTAACGCTGTCTTAACATTTTAAATGCCTCTCTGGTTTTATAAGAGGAATAAAGTACTGCACGTTTTCTCCTCTTTTTGCGTACAATTACCAATCGTCAACTGATAATTCTCAGCTTTATAATACTACCATTTAAAGCGATGAGAGTTATGAGATTTATAGCATTTCTTCCCCGATATATTCACCAGACATATTTGTATTACATTACACCCATGCATATCCGAACCCAACCATTTATATGTAGTTGTGCGGATAAACTGTAATTAAAAATTCTAAAATCACCTCATTCAGGAGGAGAGATAGAAGAGATACAAAAGATCAATACAAAAGGTATCTCCACTGAATTGCAATTATTGCTAAGGTTTACGGTATAAATTTTTAACACAATTATTGTAAATATTATTAATTATTTTACCACATTTAATGCTTGCCATTTATATTCCTTAATTATAAATTTTACATAATTGCATAAGCATAAAGGTTGAACTTAAAGGAAAATCATAGAAATACATACAGTTCTATCATATATAGTTTAATTTCACTTTAACTCTGAAATTAGAGTTAAAGTGAAATTGTTTTAAATTATCGTATTTATAATTTGTTTTTGGGAAACTATAAAAAAAATTTGTCCTGTTTAGCGTCCGGGAATCACTGCCAGGTATTACTTTAGAGGATAGTATGAGAATGGTACGAGTGTAAGTGAAGTGTAGGCGTAAAATCGCAGGTAGACCATTTTTGAGACGTGTGGTTAATTGAAATCCAACCACCAAAGAACACCGGTATCCACGATCTGGTATTGAAATTCGTATAAAATTAACAGCTTTTACTAGGATTTGAACGCTGGAACGTTCACCACTACACCAACCCAGTGGGTAACTAAAAAAAAAAATTAAGAAACAAAAGAATTGTTTGCACAGCTTTATTGAAATGGTACCAGTAGAAAATTGCATACTTTGTTGATTGTGGTGAGTGCATCTACACTTTCCTACATCCCTGCTAAGCCAGGTCGGGAGAAAAGAAAAAAAAGAAAGGTTGTGTTTATCAATAGAACACAACGATAGAATTGTTCCTTAGATCAGTTAAACAGTTACTAGTAATCGTAGGAATTAAGTGAAAAATGACAAGAGCGGTTAGTCAGTCATAATATACTCGTGTGTGTGTGTATATATATAGTAAGTAAATTAACTAATCATAAAGTAAATTAGATTACATAATCAAATGGCATGCAAAGAGAGGTTTCCATTGAAAACTACTAAGAATTATAAATGAAAACACAAGTATCCAAGTCTTATACAAAACAAGACTTATACAGAACACTCAAATATATAATGAAGATAAACAATTAAATACATTTCCATACCGCAAATGAACATTGATCGACACCATAAAACAAAAAGAAAACACCAAAAAGTTTATCTTCTGTTTACACAACGAATCAAAAAACGAATTAAACAATGTAATATCACAAAGAGAAAAAAATAAAAAAAATTAGTTAAAATAAACATAAAATAAATAAAATATGAAAGTAAAAATAAACGTTGAAACAAAACGAGATATTTTAAGGAAGGGTAATATCTCAATGTACTGGAGTCATCAGAAATCTTACAAATTTGCAGCCGGTTTAAGCGCTGAACGTACTCGCCATTATCCAAGAGATTTTTTTTCCCTACATCCCTGGGCCGGACATCCACTAAAGTATACGCGGCCCAGGGACGTGTCCTTGTGACTCTAAGAGGGCCATCCCACCCACAGGCAGTACGTCCGGCACGGTAGGTCAGCCCCCCCGGTTCCGGATCTTTTCATATTGCCTGCCTCTAATCCTCCGCGCTCAAGGAAGACCCGGCTATGCCGTCTCCCCCCCCCTCACACCAGCGGAGGACCGGGTCTCTGTCTTTTCATGCCTGCCTCAAACCGATAGCACCAGCCCCAGCAAGCGTCGAAGCGTCCCCAGGAACCGGCGCTACCGGCCGGGACTCGGTCTTTACGTGACCCCTGTTAGACTCCTCAGGAGTTCCCACCCCTTCTCTGGTACCGACATACCTAAGCATGCCGGCCTTCCAGGATGGGACTGTCCTCCCTGCCCTATCGTCATGCCTGTCCCCCACGATGCCTCTCTTCTTCCTCCTTGAATCTGAGGATTGAGCTCGCGAAATTAGAGAACCAGTCCCAGTTCCTGCTATCTTGTAATAACCATTTGACAAGGTTATCCGATGTGAGATTATTACTCCTGATTTCATATCTGAAACCCTCCCATTTTCGACAGATGAAAATCGTGTGTTCCGCGTCGTCCTCCTCGTGGCAATCTGAACATTGTGATGTCTGCCTTTTCCCTATTCTAAAGAGATGCTTGCCAAACGAACCGTGTCCTGTTAAAAGTTGGGTCGTATGGAAATTTAATCCACCTTTTACTTTGTTTGTCCACTCCTTCAGATCAGGTATTTGCCTTCGTGTCCACTGTCCCACTTGAGAAGCGGACTGTTAATAATCATGTTTTCCACCTCAGATTTTGTCATGCCTTCCACCCTCATTCTTCTGCCTTTTATTTGAAGCTCTATAGGAGGAATCACAGCTAGTACACATAATGCGTCGTAAGATATAGTTCTGTAGCCTAGAACTACTCGGATTAAGGCCACTCTGTTTACGCATGTCAATTTGCTTTTGTTACGTTTTACGTTCATAGCACTTTCCCAGACTGGGGCTGCGTATAGTATAGTTGACATCAGTGCTGATGTAATGAGCCGCCTAACTGCCAATTTTGGTGCACCGCGATTATTAAATAATGCTCTTAGGGCTTTGGTTGTTGGGGCAACCTTTTGACAGACCATGTTTATATGTTGGCCGAATTTTAGGCTTCTGTCTAAGTACACTCCTAGGTATTTTGCGTTGTTGACTTCTCGTATGTTTTCGCCTCTTATCTCAATATTTATGCTCCTGACTCTTCTCTTGCCCGAGAGTAGGATGCATGTGGACTTGGTTGGAGACATCTGCAATTGGTTGTTGTTAAGTCAGTTATCTATTAATTGTAGGGCCTGATTTGCTTTAGTTTCGAGTTGGTCAATCTCCTTGTCTTTTACGAGGACGGCCAAGTCGTCTGCATATCCGACAATGTCTAGGCCTTCAGGGTAGGGTAGTCTGAAGATCCCATCGTAAAAAATATTCCATAATATGGGTCCCAGAACTGACGATAAACTTTTTCTTTTTCTCCCTGACATGAATCGTGCGTATTCCTAGAACTGACCTTTGAGTAACAGCCAACTAGGTATCAAAGAATACCGACAGGTCCTGATTGTATCTCACTTGTGAGAAACCTCCGTTCAGGTAGCTTTGTCCGTAATCAAATAATACGG
Organism: Lycorma delicatula; assembly: GCF_047948215.1. Taxonomy (NCBI): domain Eukaryota; kingdom Metazoa; phylum Arthropoda; class Insecta; order Hemiptera; family Fulgoridae; genus Lycorma; species Lycorma delicatula. The sequence continues at coordinate 209,787,637 of NC_134455.1, read as the reverse complement.
CTAAGGAAGGCTTTTCAACTTATACAGTAAGACACGAAGCCAGACCTTATGAAAGGCCTGCTCGGCGTCTAAAGAAACAGCTAAGAATAAATCTTCTCTTCTAGGTACTTTCTGATAACGTTCACAATTCATTGTGTTTATTTGATGGTCGAGTAACACGACCCTCCGCCGAAATAACCCGTCACTCCAGAGTCCCTAAGTCTCCAAGAAGTAGTCTTTCAAATAACATTGATAGAATTGGTAATAGGCTTATCGGCTTGCTTGAGGCTATTTCGTGCTTCAGTTTACCCGGTTTCCGGAACATTATCATTTGTGAAACCACCTTGTATTCCGTCGGAAAATATTTAGTCCGAAGAATGCCATTAAAGAGATGTGATATATATCATATGGTCTTTAAAGGAAGCATGAACAACATTTTGTTAGTTCTCATGTCATACCCAGGAGATTTCTTTGAATTCTATCCTCCCCTGATTACTTGTATAACCCCTGCCGACGCAAAGGGTTTTACTGCAAGCCTCATAGGAATAGGACTACTCAGGAACTCATGTACTTCTTCTTCACCAGCTCCCTGTATATTAAAAGTCTGAAGGCCTTTCCATGTTGCGTAGCGAATACTTCTGCTTTCTCGTTGTCGCTCCGAGACCATGACCCACCCAAATGTTTTAGAGGAGGAATCAGGGTGATGGACTTTTGAAGCGCCTCGTGGCCATCCTTAGCAAGTAATCATCCTACTTTAAAGGGCATATATTAACTAGGAAGTCCCTATACGTTTCGCTCTCATAATATCTCAACAGACTTTTAATTTATCAGTATCCCTGTTCAATGATGCTTTATCCTCCGGCCTTTTATAACATTGCCACCTTCGTCTGAGCCGCCTCTTGTCAGAAATGAGATCCATGACCTCCCTGGTGTAGGTCGCACCTCCCTGACCCCACATCTATCCACTTGTATCGACAATCTGTAAGCAATCTGCTTGCAGCAATCTGGTCAAGTAATTTGTCGCATTGTCTATGTCAGTAATATCGTTCAAAGAGGCAATCTGCCTAATAATAAATGTTGAAACTATAATCGAATGCAAAATAAAATCCAAATAAATCTTTGTTAATACTCCCTCTACTAAAAAAAAGTTTAGGTATTGGTCACTACCGAAAATATCGTGGATTTAACACCTCAATTTCATCGCAATTCTGTCGCTTATAAACTGACTAACAACTCATTTTTACATTAAAAAATGTGTAGGCTTTTACTGACATTGCATTCCAATAAACATGCTCAAAATCATTTTTAAATTAATATTAAAAAATTTGAACGCTGATTACAGAATGAGTACATTAAAAAAAAAAATAATTGATGAAGTGGTTAACTAATGACTGCGGTATGTGATACCAATTAAAATGTCCCAACGTAAATTAATAATCAGATTGGAGGAATAGGAATGCATTTCTGAATACAAATTGTTACAAATATTACAATTATATTTAACATTTTGTCATTGTCATATGTGATTTTAAAATTTGCACATTGACTGGAAATTGAATTTCAGTATCTGAACACCTTTTATTTAATCTTTTGTAGGTTTCAAATATATTTGTATTTATTTGCTCGGAATATTTTTTCTCACTGTGTATTTTCATCCCTGGGCAATATTATTATTTATATAAGTAGCAATAATTGTGCTTGAATTTTTTCAAAGGTTAAATTTCATTTTTATTTTCACCTATTTATGTATTTTGTAATAGTGTCTTAGAAACTGGGTGCATATAGTGTAAAGGAGTAAATTGCTGGGAATAAATAAACTAGGTATTGGTAAGGCTGAAAAAAAATGCTTAAATTTAATTAATTGATATGTATTTTTGAATTCGAATCAGTCCAAAGATTACGTAATGTCAAATTTAGCAACGTTTGTGTTTCTAATGTAAACAGAGTGTATGCCATTATTTTGAATACTGTTGAGGATGAATTATTCGACATAGTGAGCTAAAACATTCATCCGGCTCTCTGTCTTGAGATCAGTGTATTCTTATTTTTCTGCATATGATAACAAAATAAGTTTATAAAATTTATTCTGATTTTGAATAAATTTCTTAGTTAAAAAAATTTGTATTACTTCACTTAATAATACAAAAAAGTTTTGTATTATTTATATCATAAATGTACTTTCTTAAATAAAAATATGATTTCTTAAAAGAAAATTTAAATGAAAAAGAGAAAAATGCAAAAGTTAAATAAATTAATGTCCATCATAAATTTAAATAAATACTCTGATGAAAGACGGTGAAATTATTTTTAATCCTGAGTACAGTC